>NC_083863.1:8191878-8361878 GCF_029169275.1 Apis cerana
ATTTCACGATGAAGAGAAAGAAAGAGAGAGAAAGAAAAATAGAAAGAGAGATTATGTTCAACTAAAAAGCTATTTTACATTTAATCGAATCCACTTCTACTTTAGATTAGAAGCCACCTTTATCGTTAGTAATCCCAGAAAGCTCTCATTTTTTTCGAGCTATCCTCCTCTTTCTCTTTTACAATCTTTCTCTATAATATTCATTTCGTGTCAAAAATATCATAAAATCTACATCTCTTAAAAATTGTATTTCACTTACTTGTATCTATTATCATTCTCTTCTTTTCTTCTTTTCTTCAAAATCCTGGAAAGAATTCTACACTTTTATAGAAGATAAGTCGTTAACTAAGTTCTACTTTTGTAATAGGACTCATATTTTTCCTGTACTACTTTTTATTTTTACTAAAATCTCTAACTCTAAGTGGAATTCAACTTTTTCTATTAAGAATAAATCTTTCAAGTTTGATTTAAACGAAGAAAAAAAAATAACATATATTAGCTCAATAAGAAATACTTTTAGATGTATAAAAGATCCGAATTTGGTTAATTTAGAGAAAAAAAGTAATATCATATTCATAAATATATTAAAATAAAAAAATCTTCAGAACTTAGTTAACAACTTTCTAAGCAGGAAGAGAACAAATTAATTTCTCGATATCCTCTTTTAAAGCAAAGTCTAATTGATGCTCGCCTTATACGAGTATTTTATTAATTGGTGCATTAATCGTATACATATATGTGTACTTATAGGGATAAAGAACCGATAAAGCTAGAGGCCGCATTGAAATTTTTCGCGCGATCGACTCGCGACATAAATATGCCTGAATTTACATTTTTATCGAATCTCGGTTCTAGCTGCACGTGAAATAAAGCTATCGCATAACGTGCGAGCCACGACGAAACGATAATACCGTGGGACATGTACAGCTGTACACGGGGGTGAGTTCGAGCTTGAAATTGAGACTAAGTGGCTATATTCCGTAAAACACGTATCTGATATTATCATTGCACCATATATGTCGCAAATGTTATCTTTTTCTTTTTTTTCATAGATAACTCGTTACGCTCGCAATCGTACGTTTTGATATTTTGGAAGTTTCGAATATAAGAAATTGTTATATATAACGTTTTATTGGAATATAAGATGAATTTGTTTATAATTACTAAATAGTATTATGGATGTAATACTATCTAATAATATATAATGGAAAAAATTTTTTTCTATCCTTTCACGCTTAGCGTTCGGAGTCGCTCGTTTATTTTCATGTTTCAAAAATTTTGCGGAAAAAATTTTTGTTATAAATTTTTGACTTACCACTTCATGTAGAATGTTATCTCTTTATAGCTGCATCTGTTCGGTATATAGCTTCCGTTACAGTTGTATCCCTTCGATATGTCGATGATAGTCACTCTTGTTCGACACGTTCTTTTTTATACTTGTACCCTGTACATAGATATATCAATATTATATATTAATATAAATGTAAAAAAATAGGTATTTTATTAACTATATAACGTATAAAATATTGAAAAATTATTTGGAAAATAAGTAAATAAATATATGATAAAATAGAATAAAGCGTATTGTTATAAATCACAATGAAATCCGAAAATGATGATTGAATTTTTAAACGACAACATTTAGCATTTATACGGTACGTAATACTAAAAATCCAATAGATTTAAAAGAGGCCACCTGTTTCTAGCAACCATGAAATAATGAGCCAGCAGAAATGAGAATCTTTACGTGCAAGCCTACCTACACGATCACCCTTTGTAACGCTGTTACATTAACCAAACGAATTTTCTGTGAAATTCCATTCTGCGGTTCGTCGTTATTTTACGAACCGAAAAAAAAAGTTCACACAAAAAATTCTTCAACAATTTCTTTTTTCAAGCGAAACTTTACAAGTAATTAATTTACAAGTGATTATTTCAAGAAAATTCGATGAGAAAATTAAAAAAATTTTTAAAGATTAATTAAACGCATTTGATTCGTAAACTTCATAATGAATGTTGTTTGATTTTACAACACGAAAATGCTATTCGATTTGAAAAATTTTAATATATTAATCTAATTAAATTATATATATAATCTAGCCAAAAATTAATCGCACTCTTACAAAAGTTCTATTTTATAATCTTCTATTACGTATTTCTAATCGAATTTCTAAAATTTTTGAATATCTTTTTTCTCGACACTTATATCGGCATTTATTCGGTAGCCTTTTGAATAGTATTTCGCTTTTATTGTCGAAAAATCTACATAATATAAAAGTTAAAATTTAATTACCTGATGTGATGATCGTTGATATGAATGATTTTGTCTTGATCCATTGCTTCTAATCAATTAAAAAATTTCACTAATTGCGACGCACTCTCACTGCTTGCACTTCATATGGACACTAACAAATTTAGCAATATTTTACCCATGATTCCCTTTGCGCATTGATCGCATGCGCAGGATCGATATCAGCGCCATTTCGTAATAATTATTACGACGTAATAATGTTACGACGCAATTTATTATTACGCATTAAAAATAAGTAATATTTATTAAAGTGTTCGATTTGTTTTACAGATTTTAACTTAATAGATTTGTTTATCGGTATTTGTAATTCGTAGTATTTTTGAACGTGTGATATGTGTGGATAATATGTGTGTTAATATGTGTGGATGAAATGTGAAATATCAAATGACGACAAAAGAATGAAAGTTGTTCAATTTTTATATATGTCGTATAATCAAGTAGAATTTGAGAAACGGATAATCTTTCCATTGCTTCGTGTTTAAATTAATGTAAGTACAATTAAATAAAACATTATAAAATAATTCGGAACGTTTATGAAAATGTTTGGTTAGAATCGACGAAGAATCGTATACATTATACGCGTTTCTGCAATATACACGATAGAAATAGAATACAATAGTAAAAAAGTTTAAAAAGAAACAATGTTTTAAAGAACAATGACAAAAATCCATAAACGTAAAAGAAAAATAACAAAAAGAAAAATTCTGGAAACGATACAGAGCGAATTACATATTCATACTATACATACGCAATAAATTTTACTCGAGTAATAATAATAATATTTGAATAATAATTGTATTCCTCTTTTATGAATTGCTTATATCATTTTTCATTATTTATGTTCTTTCTTTCTTGAATATTCTATCGATGAAATTGTAACATCAAAAAACATGAAAATTATATTAAAATAATCTGTCATCGAACAACATATATTTTTACACTTTCAATGAATGTATATAGGATTATTAATCGAGTTTAATGCGTAGCGAAATATAACCGTTTTTTTAAAAATGGAAATCGTATTGTAATTAGTCTTATTGAAAAATGACGAATATTAATTAGTTCTTATTGAAAAATGAATCACAAGGATTATATATTAAATCGTTAATCAATAACTATCGTGGTGGCAATGTGTCAACAATTCTATAAAATTTTATATCGTTGCACGTATAAATTATAACACGTTATTAATGAACTTCATTTTTTTTTTATGAAATTGCTTTTTTAACTTTAATTATCTCAAAATTAATAATAACATAAGGATTAAAATTTATTATATTTAAAAATTTATAAGAAATATAACCTTTTATCGATTTTACAAATAATTTTTTTTTATCATGAATATTATCACGAACACTATTTTCACGAACACTGATGATGTTCTATATGTTTAGGTGTTTCAATAATTCGATGAGAAGTAAACTGGTTCCGCGACAGATCATCTAGCACTGCTTTCCTGGGCACATTTCATATTCTCATTCAATACATCATACGTAAAGTTCACACATCACTGTCTTCATCAGTAAGTATCATTATATATTTCATTTTATCAATTATTTATTTTCAATTTTCAATTTTAATTTGTCCAAAAAAATCATTTTAAAATTTACATATATTCATTTAATTAATAGCACAAATGAATTATTTTTAAATTAACGATACTTGTAGTAACACGTTATTCGAATAATTAATATTATAATACGTATAAAGTCAATTATACTCGGTGTAACATTTTTAAACTATCAAAAAGTTTTTACATGAAAAATACAATATACATAGATATCTATCACAAGAAAGATTGGATTGTACTGGAATAGTGAATAAACTATAGATTTATCGACCTATATCCCAAACATTATCGTTTGATAACTTTCGGTCTTCTCTTCGCGGTCGAAAAATAGAATTCTGTGTCATTAAATTTATTTCACTACTATAAACGACAATTGAACTTCTAAATTCGAAATGTGGTACATTTATACGTCTCGAATAATTTCTTTTCTTAATTTTTAAAACTCCTCCTCGAAATATTAAACAGGGTCACTAGGGTACTTTGTGAATTTTTTAAAAATTTCCTATTTTGAATATAAAATATTTAAATTTAAAATCAATATCGAACAATCAATAATTTTTCATATACTTATAACGCTTGAAAATATTCAAGCAGGAGTATTCGTCCCTCTCTTATCCTAATAATGAAAAAATTTTAAATTTTTGCGCTTTATTGAGAATCAATTTATTTTTTATCTTCGTGAACGAGATTTAATCATCAATCAGGGATCACCGGGGACAGGATTAGATGGCGTGAATGGACATGTAAGAACGTTATAACGTTAAGATCGATAAAATTTCTCGTGTCGGTAACGAGCGCAATTATCTTCGGACGTTCTGGAATCGAAATATCGATTACGCGTTTAAGTAAAAGCCTTGAGTCATAGCATACCGTTGATGTCTGTCTCACCGTTCCTCTTCACGTCAAGCACACTCGCTTCTCGAGCGGCTATGAAACAGCAATAGATGTCTCGTGTAAGTGGCCGCGTCTTCCAAGATAGAAAAATGAGCAAGAAGGGGAGGGATTACAAGCCGCGGCGAACGAGGCAAAACGGAATTGCGATATTTTATTCTTACCACGAGGCCGTGGCTGTGTGTAGAGCAATTTCTTACACATTTCAAATCCATATTTCGAAATGTCATTTTCATTTAATCCGGGCAAGCTTCCAGAAAATACATTTCTCGAATTGAATAACTAAGATTGAGAACACGTTTGTTCCCATCTCGAATAGGTTCAATCGCATTGTCGAGAATTTTGCGAGGATTTTGTTTACACACGTTGAAACAATATTATTGGTTGAGCGTGGATCTACACCGCTGTTTCTAAGTATTGATTTAATGAAAATTTACGTGTACGTAATATCGTATAAAAAGTTTGACAAGGAATAAAATTAATCTCCAAAGCGAATATATACGTGCAAGTTTTAAGTACAATTTCGATGCCCGATAAGAGGAGGATAAAATTTTTTCCGCCGAATGAATTCATTAATCAATTTTTCCCTTCCTCGAATCGATTTCAATATTCTTGGATTTCTATCCTTATTATTTTTTCATTTCCAACTTTATCCTACCCACCGACACAATTCGAATCTAGATTAGCGAGGTCTGCGGCGCACGTTTCATCCCTTCTTTCCCTCGATTATAGGGAAACGGTAAAATCGATACCGCGGTTTGTCTTGTTCAACCCCATTCGATGGTAACGTGTTAACGTTCCAACTGTACTCGTGCAATGACGTAACCGTTAACGATACGTCAATACGTCTGTCAGCCGGCTGGAAACCTCGTATTCTTATCTCTCTCACTTCCTATCGCGCGTTCCAAATTCCCTCGAACACCAATCGCCTCTTTCCGATTAGCTTCCAAGATTATTCCAGTCTTTCCTCTTAATACTCTATTTACGGATGTTCCCAACATGGCGAAACCGCCACGAAACATAACATTTCCTGTAGATAGCCGCGTCGTGCTACAACTTCCGATAGAGCTTATTCGTGAACAACATTTTCAGCGTTGTAACTGCGTAAGAGAAACACACGCAACCGGAATAATTTCGTATCTCGTTCTTGGATAAGAGTGGAATTTAGGTAGGGAGAATGTGTTTGCCGAATTTTTTTATTCGGGAAAAGTGATTCATGGATCAATTAACGACCCTCTGCCAAGGATAAATAGAATGCTCCTTCTCGAAGAATTCCTTCTCTTAAGGTGTACATTCTTCTTCCTTTCAGAAGCTTCGAATAATTGGAGAATATATTTCTCGAAAGTGAATAATTGATTGGATTTTTTCAATAATCTTCGTTGATGATGAAACGTAGGATAAAATTATTTTCCTTGTTTCCAAGATAAATCTTTCTTTACACTTACATATAGTATCGTAATTTGAGTACGAACCGATACACCAGAACAGCAGAATTAAAAATTCATTAGCCCCAAGTGGTGGCTTTATTACACTCTGAAAATCGTCAGCTGTTTTCGCTCGAACCCTCCGTATTTGCCCTCCAGTTTAACCTTCTCGAGCGATCGTATCGCTAATGGATGGAACAGTTTGATCGCGTTTGAATATGTCCTTTTGTCCCGTCACGATGCTTTTAACAAAGCTTTTCAAATATACAGGTATTTCGGCCGCGCGTTTATGAGACAGTTACTCGATACACTCTATTTTTTTTTTCTTCGAGGCTAAAAATATTAGAAATTTCACAGGTAGAAATACGCAGGCATTTTTCACAGGTAAACGTGTGGGAAACGTTCTACGTTATCCAAGAAATATCTGGAGACGGTGTAATGGAAAATGTCCTATCTCCTCCTACTCGTATTTTCGCAAGAAATGCGGTAACAAAGTTGTATTTTAATCTTTTTTCCCTTCTGTTCCGCTCTTTCCATTTGCGGTTCCGATACTGTTATTTCAATGAAGTTTCGCGAAGTGGCGAGACCGTTCTGAAAAGCTTTTCGACGATCGTATCTGTTATCACCGGGAACGAGACTACGTTTACATTTCATTTCATGCTTCATTAATTTTTAACGCTCCTCGAATCCGGTCGAATTGCCGCTAATAACGGACAAATTTTCGGGGCCAAATTTGCCGAAGCAACGGAAATTAGATATTTCTTAGAATCCTATTATCGAAATTTTCCACGTGCGATAGCTTTGTACGAATAAATTAATAATTTTCCAATCGCAATGACTCAAAAAAGAAGTTTTTCTATATCCTTATTTTTGATACACACTTCAACTTAGAGATTCGACTTGTAGAGTAGAAATTCACGATTGATTCTCAGAATCGATTTCTCGGCAAAAGGAGGAAACGAGAACGTTTGGAGAGAGATAAAGCCACAAAGCAGAGCGGGGATTCGTTATCGTTGGAATAAACGTGGCGGGAAGAACGATGGTGGAATAAAAAACGCATTCTGCTCTCGCATGGTAAATTTTAGCACGGGATGGAAATTGTCTCGGATCTCTGTGCAACAGAGTTTCCGGATACTCGAATCAGATGCGAATATTTCGCGGATAAGAGTCGTCGTTCTCGTCTTTTCCAGTAAATTCAGACCGCACGAGCGAATATCCTCCGTTTTCATTATTAATATTCCTATCTTTATGCGATTTCGTTTTCTCACGCCTTCCACGCTTAATTTAAATTTCCGCGATTAATCCGATTATTCGTGGAGAAATAAGAGTATTTTTTATCAATGGAAAAAAATTGAACGAAATATGAATATGCGTATATCGATGAATTTCTTGACTTGCCTCTTGATTGGTGTGGCGCGATGTACAAGGCGTTTCCTTCGAATTATCGATTAATTTCATTTAAAATTTGAGCAAGAAAAATATCAAGTGGATTTGCTCGATCTTGTAACGAGGTTGTATCGAGATATGAGAATAAAAGGAATAAAAATGTGGATTAAGTTACCATTATGAACTTTTAACGTAATTCAAGATTATCGAGGAGCGATGTATCGATTAAAGGTAATCCAGAGATATTGAAAGTTCTTCGCGATAAGCGATTACGAAACGAAGGCTACCGTTCGAATTTTAAAAAGAGAGGAGAAGATTATATTTTGAGCACGTGAGTTAGTTTAACCAAGTTCCGATTGAAATCCCCGTCCTTTAATCGGGATTGTTCGAGCGTTATTTATATGCATCGACGTCCTACGATTTTCCATTCCCACTTGGAGAATTTCTAAAGAGTTCCATTGTTCGCAAATTTCACGGTAAACTTATCTTTTTCGAAATCCAAAGTTTCAAACTTGCGATGAAACTGCCGGCGCTGACGTACACGTCTACGTGTTCCGTGTTTTAACAGTTTACCCGACAACTCTTCTCGCCATAAAAAATCATCTAATTCGATAAAAACTCCAACTACTTGTTCAAATTGGAAATAATTCGTGTAACTTGTTCGCATAACTCCTAACTTAAATATTTAATTATGAATTTTACCGATGTTCAATCATCGTCAACATCAAACATTTCAAATAATTATATTAATTTATAAATTTAATCCTTTCGAAAGTAGAAATTGAACCTAATCTTTGGAATTTTTAAAATTGTTTCCATAGATTTCACGTATCAAGAAAATAATTCCAGACACATGGTCATAAAACTTTTCGTGAAATAGTATTTTTAAAAGGATTAAATTCCTCTTTTTTCCCTTTTTTTTTTCCCTTTCTTTTTTATTCGCGTCTTCGAAATATCGATATCTTACATGGAATAAAATATCATCGGTGAAATATAAAAATATAGTTGTAAGTAGATTTCGTGCCGTTTCGAGGCACGTGTACCTCGATGGAATTGTATCGAAGAGGACGTAAACTGCTTTGGCATACGTTCCACAACTGAAATACGCAGTCTTTTACCCGATGAAACAAGATTTCTTTTTGAAGTAAATTCCTTTATCCGACTTTCATCGAGAAAACTTTCATCACTCGAGCCACGGGCGTGCAACCTGGCCGTGAAATCAATCGAATACATCCGCCCGATACCGGAAAATATTACCAAACCACTCTTCGTCTGATTAAATGTTGTCGACCTAATACGAATGTATCTCCCGCGTTTGGGGTTGGACTAACGTTGATGGAACGATTCGAAATAGAAGAAAATGCCACGAGATGGAATTACTCTCCGTTATTCTCCGTTTATACAAAACAAATTGGAAATATTATTTAAAAATTGATTTGGAATTTCTCGTGATTAAGAAATTGATTTTAAGAAAAAAACTCGATTACTTTTATAATTGGATCGATACTCTTTCTCGATATTTTATATCTTCGTCTGGTCGATGTTGGATAAAATATTTTTCGAATCGATTCTTCCAATATTTATTATTCTAACGGATACATTCTACCTTTTTCGATTGTTCGAATATTGAAAATGTCGGAGAGATATAAAATCTGTCTCGAGATATTTTCAGACGTAACGTCATGGCGATACTCTTAAATAATTCAAACTGTTCTCTGTATTGGAAAAAAAATGTAAAAGTTCTTCCAGAGAAATTCCAACAAAATTATCGCAACTTACGATAAAAACTGAGCGATGATACTGAGTGTGCCTGCTTAGCATGCTGCCAGCATCGTGGCCTAAAAGAATATTCCTTTTCAACATTAGTACAATTTTTAGAGTAACCTTTTTACCGTCTCACGCCACTGTACCTTTCCTCAAAAATATGAAAATCTCGAATTAGCTAGAAATTCTTATTTTACTCATTACGAGTGAAAAATAAAATAAAATATACATGTATATAAAATAATAATAATTATCGTAAAATATCGTTAAAAATTTATTCGCGAATAATTCGTAATCTCTGGCGCTTTGGTATAAATCGAACGTTATCGAAATAAAAACAAAAATGTGGATGAAATGTTGGAAACGAGGAAATTAAAAGCACGTATTTATTCGATATGATGAGAGTTTATGTTGTTGATACGCCAATACCGGGCTCGTGCTCGCATTGTCGCGTTTGTAGGACAAAGAAAGAGAATGGAAATCTGGGCTAGAAAAATTAAATAACTTTTAACGACACGCGTCCCCTTCTTTCTTCTCCTTTCTCTTTTTTCTATCATTTCATTGAAAATTGCAAAATTGCATTCGTGCCAGATTAGCTACCGTCTTCCGGGTTTGAATGAATAAAAGTCGAGGGAAGAGAGAAAGCTTAAATAAGAAGAAGCTTTTCGTAATGCAATAAACGTGTTTAAAACTAATTTAAGTTATACGGAAACTCACTTCCTTTTTACACTTTAATACTTATAAGCTCTTTGACTTCTCCCACTCTTCGCTCTCTTCTTTGTCTTTGTCGTAATTAATTCATTCGCTATTTATTTCACCCTCGGGTGAACTCTCAGAATCCTTATCTACGTGTACATCTTTCTCGATGGAAACGTAGATTTTTCTCCTGCGAAGAAGAATCGTCCTTGTATTCGGTATTGAAGAGGAATTTTCAAGTGTACACTCGTTCTCGAATTTAATAATCGTATTTACAAAAAAAGAATCTTGTCCATTCAACGAGAAACTTTCCTTTCCTGTGAAACGCGATACAATTTTATTCAAAATTGTATTATATTCGACGATTGCAACTCCTCTTATTCGATGTTGTTCAAGAAGAAACAGTCGCGCGTACCTTAGAGATGCGATAATTTTATTCAAAATTATATCGTTGGATAAATTTTAATTCAACCTTCGAAACTTTATTAACACGCTTTATTTACATAAATTACATTTTCCAAGATATCTCCTTTATTTCCCATATTCCTCGAAGAACAATTTTATTAAAAATTATCCCATTTTTAATTCCACTCAATAGATTATATTTCGAAACAGATATTTTTATTATCTTTATTTCTTTTTTTAAATTTTATTACTTTTTACGAATCAATGCGATAAAATCGAGTCTGCGAGAAGGAAGTCTGGTTCTTCATAACCGGAAGAACTAGAGAACAGTTTGCGAAAGAGCGTGGTACGAGCAACCGAGGAAATTGAAAACATTCCCGAAGACGAGTCTTTTAAAAAAATTCCCATTTTATCCGTCAGTACTTTCCTCCCCCATTCCCCATCCTCGTCGTTATCTTACCTCTTTAACTTCTCGTCTATCTATCCATTTATCCTCGTCCTCGGCGAAGAAAAGATGCTCGTTTCGTTCCTTGCTTTACTCGAAACAGAAAACAAGCTGCGCTTGACAGAACTTTGTTTACCCTACTATACCACCTTCCTTCCTCTTCACGTTCGCATTACGTTCGCCCCTCGTCCTTTTAATCCTATTTATTCGCCTTTTGTTAACCACGCTTTCTACCTAACTTCATTTGCCGAAATTCATTCCCAGCCGAAACTGAATTTCATCCTCTTCTTCCTCTTCTTTCTCCTCTTATTCTTTGTTCCGGCAGGTTTACGTACCACGGAATATCGCACGGGTTTCGTCGATTTTATCGACTTCTGTCGTTCCATTTCTTCGATAATATAATATTACTCAAAAAATATTATAGATTCGCGATACCATTTTTTTTTCTTTCGATTCCAAGGTAAATTCGAAATGTGTTAATTCCGAATTATAATAAAATCTAGTTTGGTAATAAATGGTCAGAAGCTTGTGGTTTCTAGGAGAGCAAACTGTCTTGCACGCTCGAGACGAATCACACGCCTGGGAAATCTCGCGTGATTTAGGTCTAGATTCTTTAAGGAAATGAAACGAGCTTAATCTCTCGTCTAAATATTTTTCAAACCGTTTAATTCGCTATTTCCAGAGTTGATAATATAGAAAAGAGTTCCTCTTGTCTTCGTTCCGTCCCAGATTCGACGTATTTCTACAAGACAATATTCGCAAAGGATAAAAAGAAGGATTATTATATCTTTTATATTATTTTTCCTATCTAGAATTGGCTCGTACGTGACAATAAATCCAACGACGTCTAAATGCAATAACGAAAACAAGCGAAAAAAAGAAAAATACGGAAGAATTTCTAGAAATACTCATCGTTCACCCGTGCTTCGAAGCGACAAATTCAAAGATTGTTCATCCGATGATACATTCCACTACCCCGGTTACACTCGTTTCCTCGAATAAAATTGTTTTCAAGACTTGTCTTCTGATGTATTACCCTTTCCTTCGGCTGCCGCCACCCACCTTTCCCCCTATTTTTCCCGCGAAACTCGCGAGATATACGGTGTTACGGATCTCACGGGTGCTCTCCCTTTAAAACGTGGCTCGATCTTTCACTCGTTTCCTCCTTTATTCCATTCGAGTATTTATACCGAGCTCTTTCTCTCATAGACCTCGAAACGAGTTCGAGTTTCCAATGACGTTTATTATTCGTGCGCATGGACGAAAAATTCCCCTCGAATCGCTTCTTTCGAATCATTTCCTATGAAATCGCGAAACGTATTCGGCCGATTTGGTTTATCAGTATGGCGTTAAACGAGATCGCGATACGTTTGAATTAAAAGTTACGAAATTAAATATATCCTCCAATTTTTTTTACAAATTTTATATTTTTTTCAGTACTGAAACAATAAATGCTTCGCTTGATAAATAAATTTTATTGCAGAAAGAAAGAAGTACAAAAATGTGTAACTAACAAGAATATATTGCGTCGTATTGTTCAAAGTTGCAAATTTAGCAAACTAAGTTATTCAAAGAAGAAACGATGAAAGGTAAGAAAGTTTGAAAATTGTTGAAAAACGTTTATCATGAATTTTAACTTTACCTATAATTATATCCAATCTGAACGAATTTATCTATCGCGTCGCAAAAGGATCTCTCGCGTTAAACAAACTTTTTTATCGACGAAATGAAGAAAGTCGTTGAACTGAAATTTTTCCTCTCTCACGAGCGAAATTCCTTCCTGATTTTCCTTATTGTATTTGATTTCGTTTTGTATTCTCCTCTCGATCGATCTCCACCATCTTCGCTCACCTCTCCGTTTTCCTTGTAAATATTGCATTATATAAAGTGTTCTCCAAATGGACAAATTTCTCTCCGCGGTGGAGAAAGTGCAAATCGTTTCGAAATTGTTTGCGATCTTCTCCTCGAAATCCCCTCGAAAAATCGTCTCGTCTTTCATTCTACGGAAAAAAAAAAAAAAAAAAATTATTATCCTTCGAGAAATGTGATACGAACAATAGGACGCGACAGTCAAAGAAATTCTCGATTATGCGATCTAAAATTTATCCATCGCGCGATCGAGCTTTTTAAATTTCAATCTGTTCAACGATTGATTGATCTTTGTGCCACTTGGCGTAATTTCAATGTTATTGGATAATCTGATTATTTGAAAATTTAATTGGATAATAATTAATTGAATAATATAATAATAATAATCGAATTATTATTTCTTTTTTTCTTTCCCTTCTCGAGGGATAGAATTATACAAGCTTTGAGTTTTTCGTCGTTGATTCGACAACTTTTCTCAGGGATAGCGAATTCAATTCAGTTTTTATTCAGTTTTTATTGTGTACGAATAGTATTCGAGGAAATTATCGCTTAAAAAATTTTCAAACTCGATTTATCCAAGAAAACGAAACCTTCGAGATATATAATTTTATTCCATTCTCTTTCCATTCAATTTTACCCATAGAACGAGTTGTGGAGTAAGCAAAATATACGCACTGCATATGGCAATATTTATATTATTTGTATCACCTAATTTGGAAAATTGCCTCTCATTTATCGGGCGGACGATCGAGACGAATGTAATCGCAGGAAAGAAAGAGTGAACCGCAGGCTAAAGAAGGCAATCGCGAACTCTTTTCACGATGACGTAACAAGGGGAGGGGGTGGAGAAATTTTCTCAAACTTATTATACTCTTTTTCCAACGTAACAGTTTTAAAAACTTTTCATCCCGCATTCTATATTTCTTGGCCCCTGCGATTTCTTCGCAAATTTCTCTCTTCAACCCTTTGCCAAACCTTCCCTCCTCGCATTCATGTTTCTTTTTTGGATTTAATTTCGAAATTCAGCATTAAATGCATAATTGAAACGCGTAATCGGAACGATTAATCCGTTCGAAAATCTCGTTCGATGGTGTATGTTTAAAAATTCAGGACGATTCGTGCAATAATTACGATTTGTTTCACGAACAATTTGGTGAAAATAATTGGTCGGTTGGTTCGAAATATGTAAATAGAAAAATAATGGAATAAAGTGTATACTTAAAAGGATAAGATTGGATTTCACGGGATTAAATTAATTGACAGCTACAGGATTCGAAATTAGAATTTATAGAAGGTTAAAAAGTTTGTTTTATGGATACGATCTCGGATTATTACTCTGGAAACTGAAATCCATATATCAAATTTATTTCAGTACCGTTTCTAATGTAACGGTGAAGAGAGTTATGCAAATTAGAATTTATTCGAAAAAGTGGAGGGGAAATGATTTAAATCACAAAATACTCCCCTCGAAAATTAATCCTTCTACCGTGTTTGGCTACATGCGACCCAATTGCATTTTCGTATTAATTCAACTATTTTCCGTTAAAATTTACCGAAATTTAGAATTATTGTGATTCTGTCATAATATATAATTATTTTACATCATCACATCATTACACGAAATACCGTTTCGAGATGCAAATAAATTTTCTCGTCAAATTTATCAAAAAAAAAAAAAAAAATATGCAATCATAATTGCCACGAGATTAAACTTCAGACGCGTGATAACGATGTAATATGTTCGTTAATTGGGAAATAAATGATTACACCTCAAAGGAGGAAAGATAAACGGATGCAGATATCGTGCGAGGTATTAAAAGATCGGATGGTTGGCATAAAAGTTGCACCAACATCTCGAATTCGCACCATTTCTCGACCACTTGGATCCATCCGTAATCCACCTCTCGAGATGTCACGTAATAACGAAGTCGTTGAGGCGAAACGCGTTTCGTGACATTTCGCAGCTCGGAAATACACAATTTTCCCTCTCGACTCTGCTCGAATTGGGTCATTCACTTTCATCGTTCGTCAATCGTTGTCCAACCGAATGCGACAACTTTCCCTTCTGTTTCGAAACTTGAAATTTTTCTATTTGATGGAACAAGAAGATTCGACGACGGAAGATTGGAAACGTTGTTTCGGAGAGATTAGGGATATTGGTAGTAAAAATGCTTCGTTGGAGAAATTAGAAAACGAATTCGAGGACAAATCTAATTATGAAAAAATATCAGAGCATTGGATTAGAACGTTTTTTAATTAATCTATTACGTTAACCTTGTTAACGTGAGTCGTTAGCGTGATACACGCTATATTGTTCAAACTTATTCACTTTATTGTTGCCATTTTGTATAATAATCTTTGATTAGATCTTTAAAAAAAAGCTGTAATATTAATCACAATTTTTTACTTGGAGTGAAAACGTTTATCGTGTCTCGTTTTCAATAATCGTTTAGCGTTTACGAAGCAAAGGAAAAAGAATACACGATAATTCACGTAGCGTAAAAGTTAAAAACCTGCTCGAAAGGTTAACTTTATCTTTGGCTCGTCAACTTCTCATCAAAATAAAATAACATTCCATCGCAAAGCTCGAACGTCCGCTTATCGTTCTTCAACGACGTTCAATTTATTCGACGCGTTTCTCGAACGGCATATGTTTACAATTGAGGAACATAAAAAGAGGAACATTAGTACGTATTTGCCGATAACACGCTTGATCGTTGATAAAGGAAAAAACGAATGCTCGTTAGGGATCGATGGCCGTTGTTCGCGATGTCGATCGATGTCGATTAATCCAGCTCCTCCGGTCACTGGATGTCAGTTTGACAAAGTGGTCGGAAAAAGCGACGCGAAGATCGAATCTCGACACCGGGAAAAATTTAAAGAGATGCGAATAAAAGGGTGAACGAGACTTTGATAAATTGCATTGTCGTTGGATATTTCCTCCGCTGATTTCGTAAAATTGGTGGACAGAGAGAGGAGAAACGAACGAAAGGAGAAACTTACGTCACTTACGACACGAACGGGGATCCAGCGTCGAAAGGAAAGGAATGTCGAGAGGATTTTATCGAACGAGAATAATATCGGGTGGGGAAATGAATGAAGAATACTCGGGTCTCGAGTGTTCGAGATCACGGAAGAAGGATCCTCGAGAACGGATGAATATCGGGCAAGTGTAGATTTTGCCTTCGATTGTGATTGGAAAACTGGTTTGTTAAAGTTGTCGCGGTCGTTTTTATAATTTTTCGTCGCGGCGATCGAGCGAAAGTGTTTGTCGGAAAGGAAGGAAGGTAAGATCGGTTGATTGAAACTCGTCGATTCGGGGTTAGTGATCGCGAGTAGCCGAGGCGAGGCAGAGAAACGAGAACGGGGCTACGTAAGTTGTGGGAAACGAGAGAGAAGGAGAGATGGAGCGAGAGAGAAAAGAAGACGGGGTGGAAAATCGATAGAACGAGGGTCGCGTACGCGCCGGTTCGAGAACGAAGGCGCAAAAGTTTCGGCTATAAAATTATGCCTATACGAGGTTGGGACGGGTTGCTCGGGAAGAGGAGATCGTAGTCGCGGGAACGGTATTAGAAACAGGCTTATCCACGGCCGAAATCAGAAAATGCCGACTTAAGCCGACTCCACGCTGTAAAAACGACGATAAGATTATCTTGCTTGATCCCGTTACGAGCGAGCTTTTCGTCGTTATAAACTCACCGAGTATAAATTTTTCCTTTTCCCACTTTTTCCCATTTCCCTCTTGTCTTCTTCTTATGTTCCTCCTTATTTGTCATCTATAAATTTGAAAACCTAACGATTCTTCTTAATCTTCGCTCCTCTTTTTCTTCTTCCTCTTCTTCTTCTTTATTGTATGTATTTATTCGAAAAGTGAGTTTGGAAATTTGACGATTTGTTCTTTGCGAAAAGGAAGAGAATTTACCCATGTTTGTCAACTTCTTTTTCCTTCTTCTCCTCTTTTTCCTTTTTTTTCCACGAATTTGAAAACTTGAGCCTGGAGATAAATTCCCTCGGTTTAATAAAATACTTAAATTGCAATTCTCTTGTTGTATTAACATCGGTTTTATCGCAATTTTGATTTCGAAATTTTCCTACGAAATTAGATGAGAGAAATTACGATTTATTTTTATTTTTTACACTTAGATTTCATAAAGGAGAAATATCTCGGTTCTAAAATAATGACATTTTTACCTATCCAAAGATAAATCGCGATAGCAATATCTCGTAAGAAAACTTTAAATTATCGGAGCCACGGAAGACTTCCTTTCCATTTAACGGTTGATATATGAGCGACACGCGGTATATCCCTAGATCCTGTTCTCTAATGAATTTTTCTTTTTTACCGCTCTTGTAGCCGCTTCAACTTTTTCATAAATATTTCTCTTGTTTAACGTTAAACAATTTTTCTCTTTCAACGAGAAAGAGTAGGACGAATTCAAATAGAATTTTATCTTTCTCTTTAAACGGTAAAAAAATAAAGAAATAAATAAAAGTAAAAAATTCGATGAAAGTAAGTTCTTAAAGTATAATTTTAAGATTATTTATAAAAGAATCGTATTATACTTTCGTGTTTTTTTATTTTTTTTATCAAGAACGACATCTCCTCAAATTTTTACTCGAATAGCAACGTGGAACAAGATTGGCGATACGAATGCATGAAATAGAAATCTACGTACAGAGAACTTGTATTCATGAATAACCGTGGTATTCTATTTGGCCAACGCGAGGAGGATATTGTCTCTGAGAAATTTATTTCGTTCGACCGTATCGAGTAAAGTTTTCCACCAGTGTTTCGTGTTATCTGCGATACATTTCAAAGAAGCGGGAAAGGAGGGAGAAAAACATTTAATTGGAAATATTTTAAAAACGTATTTTCATCGTATTATATACGAAAAGATGTCTAATAAAATTTTTATGTTTAGTAAAAGAGATGTTATTTTCTTTATGACAACTTTTCGTTACAACTTGAGCTTGTCGAGATTGAACTCGACTTTAGATTGTACGAGGTGTTGGAGGATTTAAAGTGGAGTTATTACGTAAGAAAAATAGTATTTAAAAAATCATAATGTAAAAAGGGAAAGGAAGGAAATATACGTACGACGTATCGCGATGAAAAGAAGAAAAAGACTATGAAATAAAATTATCTCGTTGCGCGGGGAATAACGAAGAAAGAAAAACTATTACGATCCAACTCGTAACTGACCAATCCAAAATAATGAATATCTAATAAAGGAAACGAAACCAGTGTGCTGCAACTTCCGCGATAATGTATTATGCCAGCGAGAGAAAATTTTCAAAAGATGAAAATATAAATCCGACCCGTTTAAATTCTCCTTTTCTTTTTCTCTGTCTCCCTTCTTGCAAGATATCTTGCAAAATCTAACGATCGATGTAAATTCCGATCGTAGTACAGATTTTCAAATCGATTCGTCGGAATGAAACGAGAATTAGACATGAAATACACGAATAAAACTGAACGATTCACTTCTGATTGCGGAAAATATTATCTCGTTCGACTATATAATTCCCCTAGACAATTATGAAACTAGAATTTATCACATCCCTCTTCGACCCTGTCGCATAAAAATAATATGCGTACACGAATGTACGAATGCACGTAACTTGATTCAAACTTAATTTCCTCGACAATTTATCATATTCTCGACCGTACGATTACGATTCCCAAACGATCGTGTCGAAAATGAGGAGCTCTCCTAAAAAGATATACACGTTTGAAAATAAGATATATTCCAAATTCGTTAGATAGTAAATAATTTATTTCTACAATGCACCTCCTCTTGTCAGATATTCGTATTCTTTCACTTTATCCATATTCAAAGATTAATTTCCAATTTCTCCCTAATTTTCCTAACGAATCCGTGTCGATTAATTCGAATAACGATCGATCTTTCGCCAAAGCGAGATTTCGTCCGCGATAATTCCTTGACCCGCTATTCCTGTTCCACGATATCGAGGCCGCGTTTATCGCTCGGTGATATCGCGAAAACGCATTCACGGATGAACCTGGTTTCGTTAACGGCGAGCCACGCGTTCCTCATTGGCATACGAATGTACAGCCGACCAAGAAATAGACGCGTCCATTGTCACGCATTTCGTGTATATAGCGAACAGAGCCGCATTTCCGTCACGATTCCAACGTGTGCGGTGAAAGCACAACGGCCTAATAAATCAGACAAAAGGCGACGATGCACGCGTTCCTTTGTGTCTAGGGACAAAATGGAGAGGAGAAGCGCGTGGGGGATTTCGAATCGAGGATTTCGATCTTCGAGGGATCGTGGGCGGGTGGTCGGGTATATCGTTCGTTTGTGCCGCAATAATGACGTAATAATGGAGGATTTTAGGGTGAAATTTTTCCCAATTCTCAATCCAGAACGAGGATGTTAAAATTTAAAATCGGTGCTCGAAAGTAGTTGTGAAATTCTATAAAGAGGAAAAATATTTAATTGAAATTGTAATTAAAAAGTAATTCTTTTTATTTATTTATTTACTTCTCCGCCGTGGAAAATGAGTAATAATGTATTACACGTCTTCAAATGTATTCTATGTAAGAGATCTAAGTATTTAAAAAAAAGGAAAAATAGGTTCGAATAGACAGATTTGGATGATTAATGGATATAGGAGAAATGAAGAGAAATTCTTCAATTATTCGAAATTTTTCATAATTTCTTTGATTAATATCGAGCCAGAGATGGAATATAAATTCGACGTCTCGCTTTTTAACGTAAATCCATAACAAATAATTCACTCGCAATCTGATCGAATATTCGCCAAAATTTAATATCGATTTTCAACGAGATTACTATATAAAATCATTTATGGAGAAGCCTGATTGGGTCGGACCAACTGTTTTCGAAAGATCACTGTGTTCGAGTGCAGCCTCGAAAATTGCATGGATAAAACGGGATACCGCAACGTTCTATCAATAATTGCAGTTTTCAACGTATACTTGCTCGTTTTTCGGTACATCAAACCCGTCTCGTTTCTCATGCGGGAATTTTGTCGACAACAACAGGCTCGATATTCCTTTCTAATTATTATAATTTTAAATTTACAATTTTTATCTCACGCTTTTACGTTTTTACAAATTTTCTTCCATTCGCGAAAGCTATTAACCGTTTTCAGATTCGGGAACAATAATCAACCTCAAAGATCTGAAATAAAGCTAAAGATGTTCGTATCGAGTTTCTCGAATAGCTATTCGAGAAACTCGAGAAATTGTTTCATAGATAGAATGCTTTGCACATCTCTGACAGAGGTATAACGTTGAGAATCGGGATCAAGATAACAAGACGAAGATCCTGATACTTGGTGTATCTGGAAGCAAAGTTCGAAGTGAAGCCAACCTGATTTCGCGATGAATGAACACTCGACACTTGTGTCAAATTTATACTCGTCATTCTCCTCGCATTTTTGTACTGGATTTTTCCGCTTCGTTTAATCTCCCGCGGATATCTAATGCCTTCAACCAGTTTATAATTTCTAAATCCTTTTCATAATTAAAAATAATACTTTTCATACAATGGAATTGAAGAAATCGAAAGAAAGAGCTGATCTCCGTCGTCTAAATCTAACTTTACTTTAATCTAACTCGAGTGGAATTACTAATTGTATACCATTCTTTTATAAATTTATCAATCATTCCGTTTAACGCTTCGTAACATTTTCATTTTAACCGCGATTGAAAATCTTCGAAAACGACAACCACGAAGAATTAGTATTTTTCTCTTTCCCCGAAATTCTTCATCGATTTTCACCGAGTAAAATCGACTCTTCAAAAGTTAAAACGCGACAAATACGACCTTTCTCTTTAACTTTCAATTTAATCGCAGCGCGACCGAATCTCGTTTTAAGCACGTTCGGACTAATAAACACCATTAAGCAGAGACTTAAACGATGCTTCTTCTCTCGCGCAAATTGCAGTCCGCCTTCACGCGTTTAAAACGCCTGTTCGCCTCGCTTTAAAATTTCGAAAACTACTTTTCACGATACCTTCCTCGTCACTCCTCTTTCGAAAAGGGAATGATACTTTTACTTTCCAACTTTTTCATTTCCATCTCGTTTCTAGAGCAAATTGTTCGGATTAACAGCGTGTAACAGGATTTTTTCCTTTCTTTCCTCCTTTCTTTCTTTTTTTCCCTCTCTTTCTCCCGCATTAATCCGAAACGCGGGTTGCGAAAAGGTTGGAGGAACGTGCAACTTGAATGAGCTATCACGGAAATTACTCGTTTGCCGACTCAAGGGTGGTGCGAGTTTTTTGCTTCGGTAATTTCCGTCACGTGTCATAGGGGTTAACTATGCTAATAGACATTTTTTTCTTTTTCCCCCTCCTCCACGGTAAACGCGATAATTCCCTCGTACTTGTGGGGATCGTGCCTGAATCCAGAGGCGTAGAGACGCGTTAAAAGACGAAACGACACTCTTCCATTTTCCTTCTTACTTGTTTACTCGAGAAGGGGATTAAGTTCGAAAAGATTTTTAATTTTATTTCGACTTTTGGAAATGGATATTTACACTTTTAGAATACACGTTTATACACGTTTTGTGGGTGGTAATATTTGTATATAGGAATGGAAGGTAGTTAATTCGCCTCGAGTGGGTGAACGAAGTTTATTTCAGCGCTTGACATTTGTATTCATATTTTCGTCCTTCGCGTTTTAAACTTCCTTCCATCCGATGGACAGTGATATACTTTATTAACGTCTCTCACACGTAGACTGCAATTCTTCTTTTTACCTTTTTACCAGATTCTTTTTAATCCAGAATCCGCATCACGCTTAAGGAAAGGACGTAACACAAATTATCGATCGTCCTCTCGGCGATCAGGATTCCAAGTTAATTCGAATTCCAAGTTATTCAAACTGGAAATATTCGGAATATCGCGGTTTCACGTCACGTATACCGGATTTATTAACCCGTGGAAATTCTCCAGCCGCCGTATTCTCATCCGAAAGAAGAAAGTTTGGTCGGTCAGCGGAGATTCGGGGCGGAAATTCGGCGAGTCGAAGTCGTTCCGATATTTTCCTCGAGCGGAACGCGATTGAAAATTGCCCCATCGTTTCATTGCGAGGTACACGCGAGGAATATCTTAGGGAAGAAAAGTGTTTCGAAACGATAATGGGCAGAGTTTCGCAGAGATCCGTGGATAATGCGCGGGAGGAAATTACGCTGGTCGATTTCGATCGAGGGGTATTACTTCCGCTTTCTCGCGAGCGGTAAAAAATTTCTCGTCGCTCTTTCGACGGGAATCGTTTAAAAGAAAAGCGCGTTGGAGATATTAATCGCTCGATTTAATTAAGTTCGCAGAATCTTAGTCCATTTCTTCCGAATGATTAATTTTCTCCGTCGACGTTTTTCGGTAAATAAAATGGTTAAAGCAGCAAGGTTGTTGCGTGTAATTCGAGCATTAAATCGAGATCGAACGATTCCACGTTTGACGAGTTAATTAATTTATATAAATTTACATTGCTCTCAAGTTTTACGTATCATATGAAATTTATCGCGAAGAATATAGAAAAAGGATCGAGGTAGCCTATTCTAAATCTAATCGTTGCCAATCGAGAGTGGAAAAAATCGTAGAACGAAAATTGATGATCTTATTCGAACCACGAGTGTGCAATTGCCCAACAATCAATCTTTTTATTTCTACTTTATCGCCAAGGATAGGGAAGGATAGATACACCAGCTGTATTTCACTTTATGCCATCGTATAACCAGAGCAAACGTAAAAAAGATGCCGACGCTGCATCCGATGTTACGATCTTCAACTCTGTATAATCGTAAAGATACGGTTAAGTATCGATATCTCTCTAAGTTGACGATATCCGAAATACCGCTCCGAATATCATCGAGAAAGTATGGGTAGTAAACTATGGATGAAACCAAAGAACGATATTATCCTTGCTTTTGCGCACGTTGTATAATTCGATAGCTTGCGAATGTAAAATCGACAATTCCGTCTAACGTCGTCTTCATCCTTGCAGAATTTCAATTATTCAATTCAATTCTAAAACTTCGAAACATTTAATTATCTGGATCGCGTCCAACTATCAATTCTTCCATATAAACGATATTCGAAATCATCTTTCGCGATCGTTCGAAACTCATATTCTTCGACTATACTCGTTGCTATTCCAAAACCGATGAAATATTGATTCCATTATTACAATAAATCGATGGTCCATCTTTCAATGGATTTTCAACGTGCTTCCAGTCGACGAAATCCGTTGGAGTAAATTTTTCTTCGAGTAAATTTACCCCGATCCATCCTATAATCCCGTTTTCCAGCACGACTGAACCGTAACGACCGACATAATATGCGATGGAACACCGCTTAGTCGGCGTCTGGGAGCGGAAACTGGAAACGGAAACGCGTTCATCGTGGTCGACGCAGAATCACGTAGCGCGTAACATCCGCCTCGGGGATGGATTCGAAAATTCACGCTACGATTACTTGGCTGGAGAGAGCCCTTCTCCACAGCTCTCTAGTTACAATTATAATTAGCGGCATCGATCGATAAGCAGATCCGAGAAGAAGATGCGAAGGAGAAAGGAAATCGAAAGTGTTTCTTTGCCTTCTCGATCAAACACGGGTCAAGATCGAGTGAAATTACCTTCTTTTCTTAAGATCAAGGAAGAAAAGCAAGACTGTAACATTAAGATTCCTCTTAAAACGTTCCAGTTTCCCAAAATCCATCGCTTCGAATAATCGTTCGTACTTTTAAGCGTTAACAAAGAAAATTTTCTTAAATCGAGATTGAAATACAGTTTGCTCGATCCAGCACGATTATTATAGTTACATTAGGGTGTCATCGATCATTCGCATTTGTTTCACTCGAACTCGAATTCTAGAAAAGTCACGTATTCGTGGAGATTTAGAGTCACGCGATACTTCAATAAAAATTAAATAAATACCATACATTAGCCCGCACTCGTTCCTCCCTTCTTCTTATTTCTTTTTTCCTTTGCGATTAATCAATGATTAATCAGCGAGTTGCCCTGGTACCACGTGTGCGAGCCAGGATCTCGATTTCGTGGAAATTACAGGCTGCGGTTTTTTCACTGCTCGACTCGATGCTTCGACTTTGGTATCGCCTTCGTTTCGAAAAAATATCGAAAACTTTCTCGTCGATCGAACATCTTTCGTGTCTCGTGTATCTCGAGGCGTGTTTCTCAACCCCTTTAAATCAGAGGAAACTAACACCGGAATATTGAATGTTATGAAATTTCACTAGATTCGACTCGTATTCGAGATATTTCAGATCGTCCACTGAAAACTAGCCACTTGTGTCGTTGATCCCGCTTAATTCAATTTCACTTTCTTCGTAATAATTTTTATTGATCTAGAAATATTACTTCCCCTTCAAATTAACGTTACTTCGTTTTCATTGCGATATCTTGTTGTTTTTCTATAAATATAAAAATTATATAATTCGAAAATGCTATTGGAATCTCGCAAACATAATCTTTAAAGCAATTACGGCTGTCCTACTACATGGTCCTACTAAAATCATTCCAAACAATTTATTCTCCGTTAAAACACACAAGTTGAAACAATACCTGTAATTTCTTCCGGTTTAAAAACGGAATTTGAAGGGGTGGTCGAAACTCGACGCGGAAAATTCCACTTGTCCATGATCGGCGAAGCGCGATTCCAAGTCAATTATATGCAGCAGACACATCAAATTCTACACGGTCGGTACAAGGTTGTTATAATATCGAACGGTTGAAACTCAATCGGATATACCCGCTTCTCTATGGAACACCGGTCTCGTTATTCCGTTGACTGGATACAAGCTTAATTCACGATACATTATTCATCGATGCATTCGCCAACTTCACAATGGGTACGATAACGTTAATTAAGGCTGATTTATAAGGAGCGCGTCATTCGACGCGATCATCTTCGATTATATCGATTAATATACACACAACTGGGCTGACAACTCGAAAATGATCGTTGAATTAATCATCCAAGCCTCCGATTTCTATCATTTTCTTGTTCCATATAAATTTTGGAAGTTAGCATTGTTTCGTCATCGTAATCACGCGTGATTGTAATATGATGTAACGATATTTGTATTATTATTAATTCGAATACGATTTAATTAATGTAATAATAGGATAATTTGTAGTTGATTTTAATATGATTGAAATATTCGTTGCGTGTAATAATTCGAAACAAAAGTTCGTTTCATTTTATTCGGCGTACTTAATTATACTTGTTCGATTAATCAAATGAAATAACGCTTATCTAGAATCGCGCGAGGCACTGCGTTGAAAAGAGTTGTTCTTCTTCGTTGGTCACGTTCGAAGCGTATCGTTTACAGATTCGTGCATTCTTCTTTAAAGTTCGAACAAAAATGCGGAATTTGTCCCGTTCCATTTTAACAACGAAACGGAAATTAGTAGAGAGAAAGACAAATGCAAGATCTAAAGGGAGCTTCTGCAATTTAAGGGTGCATACAGAATTTCTAATTTGCATAGTTACGCAGAGCAGATGTGTCTGAAGCATATGCAATATTCAGGAAAATACCCAAGTATTCTCAGGTTCAAAGTTCTCGTACCGTTCGTGGTCCCACACCCGCATCTCTGCCCGTAATCCTTCGAGAAAGGAGAGAAATTTCAAGCTTACGAGTAATTAATTCAATTAAACGTCGTAATTATACAATATAAACTACATCTTCGATTGCTTCTTTACACCGAATATTCCATATACAGTGATATTCCACGCGTGTTAAAAATAATTCTTACAAAGACCATAACCTGTACGTTCTTTTATATAATCTTATACTTCGATAATAATAATCACGAGTAACTATGATTCATTTTGAACGGGTAATTATTCGAAGCGAGTTGGAATCGAAATTTTCAACCTGTCAACGGCTAACCTTTTTCAACGGCTAACGATTTCTCTACGAGAAAACGAGGCAACGGCGAAACTCCATATCGGGGTAAAGGCGCGTCGTAAATCCGGCGAGAGAGAAGATTTCTCCAACAGGTAGCAGCACGTTACGCGTATCCCCACCTTGGCGAAATTCTCAAAGGAGAGGGGGCGAAAGCTCGGTCCACGTTCAACGCGGGTCACGTACGTACGTGCACGGATACGTAACGTTTAAAACGCGAAACATTGGGGAATCGGCGTATCGCATATCCGTCCCGTGGAAAGTAAAACTTTGCGTTTGGAAAATGGCGTGGCTATTCGGCGGCTTAGCGAAACGATCGGTCGTGTAACGAGGTAACGTAAAACCCGATCCACTATCAAATCCAGAATCCCCCCGGAGATAAACTATCCGCGCGAATACGCGATCGAATCGATTTCGAGAATTTGGTAAATGTCGTTTCACGATCGAGTTTGAAAATGAATCGTGCGACTCGAAAAGAGGAATGCTCCGTGCGTTTTCTATTAAATTTAAAGAACTCCATACGAAGCGAGATTTCGAACATCGAGTTAAGTTTCCGAGTTTAAATTTTTATTTTATCGACCACGATGTATCATTAAGTTTCTCGAGGAACGAGTCTGTTCATTTATATTGAACAAAAATGGTTCGACCAACATTTCGAAATGCTAAATAGGATTTTTTTTAATCATTGTCCAAATGAAGTTGCGACGCGAAAGAACCAACGTCTACTTCGATATCGCCTTTAATTTTATCCCTCCTTTTTCGCCGTTAGGTCGAGCGTTGCGTACCACCGTAACGTTAATTCTCCGAGTTTTAGACGCCGGTGTAACGAGCACGCTTCTCCTTTGGGAGCGCGAAAGAACATTTGGGCGATGGCAAGCTCGAAGGAGGAACACCGTGCTCTTATTCGTACCGTAATTCAGCCGAGTCGTTGCGTGAACTTGCGATCGTGCAGAGGAAAAAAGAAAAAGAAAGGAGGAGGAGGAGGAGAATAAGAAGAAAAAAACGAGAGGATAAAGGAACTGAAAGTGGTCCAGAGTGCGCTCAATATACCCTCGAAACAAGAAAAGTTCGCCGCTCATTCTCTCGAGTATGTAGTAAACTTTTAGAAACTATTCCTTTTTTTGGAGAAAATTTGAGAAATTTGAAACTCACCGAGACGTTGTTAAACGTCCCATTTTCCATTTTATTTTAATACGACGATGGAGAAGATTAAAGATAAAGACACTTTTTCGAATGTGTTCTACAACGCGACGAGAAGAAAGAGGAACATTTTCGAAATTAAATCCCCCAGATTTACCACCGTTGCATTTCTATCAACGCCAATCCATCAAGAGGCCAAAAATCGCGCCGTTTTCACGAAATCTTTTCATCCAGAATCCGATTCCCCCGAAGGGCACGAAATTTCTCGATACACGCCGAGCATTCCCTCTCGTATCGCCGCCACGTAAGAATCGTAAGCAGAGCTCGATTCGCCCCGTTTCTACGTGTTCTCTGACGGAGAGAAGTTTGCGGGGCCAAACTGCTGACTCGTGTGGAACGGGTTGCTGGTTCAGCGGTCACGTTTTTCGGCTCGCACGAAATCCGGAAAGCTGGCTCGACTCTACGAACGGTTATGGTGCCACAGGTGTGCCCGATGGCCTCCTTTGCCACGTTCGCCGCTTCCAATTCTCCTTTCCTGACCCGTCCGTTCGATTCTTGCCAATTAGCCTGCGGAACGTGATCGATAATCGATGTATCAAACGCTCGCTTCCAACTTTTCCTCCTTTCGATTTTTCCAGGAATAGGAAGAGTTTCTTTTTTCTTTTGAAGAGTAGAGTGGGATAATCGAGTGATTATCGTAATTCGGTGAACGAGCCGTTGCGTGGGAAGAATTGGAGCGGAACGATATGGATTTGGTTTGAATTAAATGCGAATTTAAGATGCATGAGATGCGTAGTTGGTGAGGAGGACTTGGTGGAATGCGTCTTATAAATTTTTGAAAATTCAAGTTCGAAAAGGAGCGAGCCAATTGAAAATAGAGAGAATATAAATTTGTCTATGAAAATTTCAAAGTAAAGATTCATTTAAGAATTTTTCTCGAGTTATTAACCTTTCAGCTTCGTCCAAAATTGTTCATTTCGATACGTATTCTCGTCTTTATCACGACAGAAACATAAACGATTGTGTTTTAACCGATATAAGCGAATGGAATTGTTATGAAAATCAAAAAGGAATTATTGGAAACGGAAAATTTCACGCGGTGTAAATTCAATCGGATTAATTATCTCTAACAGAGAGAGTATCACTGGTCGAGTTAACCTTGATGATTACTCCCGTAAACATCGAATACCTGATCCAAATACAAAAGTAACGAGATCATAAACGCGAACGTTATTTCGTTATTGAAACGCAGATTCGTATCTGTTACCAAAATTCGAGTAGAATCAAATCGAATCTTCGTATCCGTTATAAAAAAAAAAACAAGAGAAACTCGGATGAAATTCATTCGTTCCGTTGGAAGGAAAGACGGGGCAAAGTCGTCGTTGAAAAGAAATAAGAAAATTTTTTTGATCGCGTTTCACGAATCGGTCGATGTCGGTTTGAAATATCGAGGATACAGATAGAAACAGAAGGCCTCGAACGAGATTAACACGGGCTTAATTGCTTCGATCGCAGTGTTAATCCGACTCACGAAAATCCGGCAGCTTAATTGCCACCAAGTTCGAAGCCACGGGGTTAACACGCCGCCAACGAACCTGCTGCAATACCGGATCGCAATTAACGCCACCCATTTCCCGCCTTTCCCTTCCCGTAAGAAAATCCAAGTCGATCGCCTCGATGGCTTGTTAACCCCCTTCGAAAAAAATGAACCGAGACAATTATTTCTCTCGTGGTGCAAGATCTGTTGGAAATTTATTACGCGCGATTAAGGGTGATTCGAGATTTTTACGTACCGTTCGAGATTCTGATAGGTTTGATTTATCGAGAATTGTTATAAATTTTAATGGCAAAATTATCGAATTTTTTTAATAATAAAATACTTTGAAAAGCCTCGATTTTCGTTTCAATACGATTACATTCTAGCCGAATAACGCGAAAATCGATCGAACGTTCCATCCAGCAATATTTAATTCATGCCTCTAAATGATTTTGAAAATCGTTCCAACCGATGTTGATATCGTTTATCGAATTATTTAATTTCGTTTTTTCCAACCTTATTAACATTTTCTCGAATTTTCCTCGTGTCTCTTTTTCCTCGCGTAAATACCGACCCAAGCTTTCTGCGATTCAAGGATTAAATTCAGCTTTGTTACGGCCATTAATAATTTGTCATCGCGTTCTATCCGCCGTTTCGCCAATTTTCGATTTTCATCGGAAATAAAGCGGGGAGAAAGGTACAAAGACGTAAGTAAATGAAACTGCGATGCTTAATAATACATAGATTATCGCATTTATATAATCGATTCGTTGCTCCAAACAGAGCTGTATGTATTTGACATCGTTTCGAATATTTATCGAAGTAACGCGTTTTATCCGTTTCGTGGTTATATTATATTTTTTAATATTTTTAAAATCCCTACCATTTCAAACGATATTTATCCACATTTTTTAATTATTTCCCTGCAATTTTTAGGGATCGAAATAGAAACGAATCAAATATCCCTTTCTCTGAGAATAACAAAGCCGCGAGAAAAACGAATAAAGAAACTTTACATCTTTCGTGTCGCTCGATCCCCTTCTCATCGCATTGAACGCGCTTTTTTGTCTTCCAGGTACGTATTCGAGCGTCGGTGAAGCGATTCGCGAGAGAATAATTGGCCGCAATCGATCACGGTTCGGTAAGTAAAACGTTATTTCGAAAGAAGCTCGTGAAAATTCGCAAGAAACACTCCACGTTCCATTCGTTGCAAAGGTAATACAAGAATATAACCCGAGCGATTCGATTTTACTTTCATTCGTTACGCTTCGAATAAGCTTCGACCGATGCGATGGAAAATATATTTGATTTACTTCGAGAAAGGTTTAACTCTCTTTTATTCTGGAATTTGTCTGCACGATATTCGTCTCGAATTTCTTTTTTTTTAGAAGAAAATTAATAAACTCGAGCCAAACCCGTCGCGTTTCCTTTCGAATCCACCTCGACGAAGCCGCATCGAGCTTCTTACTCTTGTTGACTCGTAAACAAGATTGATGATTAATCGTGCTTCCTCGGCCCGATATGTAACTGTACAAAGATATATAACTGTACATAGCCGTGCATAAAGTGTAATCACTCCGGAAGATTGATTCTCTGCCTTTTTTTTTTCTTTTAACGTGTACATTACGTGTATCAATGTCGTTTTATCTCGATACTCGCAGTTTTGCTACACGGGTGAAATATTACTCGATACTCGATCACTTGCACTTCGTATCCTTGGATAACAAATATGGGAAGAAAAATTAAAAATATCTAGCTGGCATATCTATCTAGAAAAGTCGTATAAGGGTAATAACGATTTAATGCAGGGGCATGCTGTGGTTGAATTAAAGGAATAAAAAAAAAGAGAAGAAGGATTTTTACGATAGCGTGGCAATGGGTGTGGCTTCCGTGGTTGTAAATCTTATTCCGTGACAATTAACGGCTCGAGTAATTTCGTCAAATGTCACAAGACAAATACGTATTTACGGGTCAAAATTTAAAATCACCGACTTGATTAAAATTTTATGAATATTTTCTTCGAATATTTGTAACGAATGTAAGAGAAAGATCCTTCTTGGCCGTAAATTCGACTCGTACTTGGCCATCGAGCGACGTAATTGCCTCGTCAATGTTAACGAATAATCGTTAAACGGGAAGTCTGGTAAATGATTGTACGACACGTCGGTCTTAATCGCGAATTGCCCAACGATTTTCGATATTTAAATCTTGGAACGTTTGACGGGGAGAGTGAATTGAATTTTATCGCGTCCAATGAAGAAAAAAAGGGTAAATATTGTGCTTTTCGAGGATCGATCGAATCGGTTCGCGATTGTTTTGAAAATATCCGCGCTCGGCCCGTGCCATGTAAATTAGAAGACAAATATTTTTGTACAAACTCGCGTTAAGGTGCGAACATTGATACGTCGCTTTCGATTATCGAATACTTCATTCTTATCGATACTCGTTAGTTCTTGAAACGTTGAACTCGAATCTCTCAAGATTAACGAGAGTTTAAATATAACTTTGCGAACACGAGGAATTCTGATTAGCAACGGATAATAGAGAACGACTTCTTCTTACAACCGTGTTCAAAATCCTTGCATCGATCCGTGTGAACCCCTTACAAGTCAAACGAGCCGTTATATGGTATAAACGAATTAAAGATTTGGCGATTTTAAAAAGCAATTCTTCAACTTTTGTGCTTTCATTAATTATTCCACGATATCGTTATTATTCCACCGTGAATTTCGCGGTTCTAAAACGCTACTCGACGTTACCGGACGTCTAACAATTCTCACAACAAAGGAAAACTTTGCGAAACTTTGTACAGAGTTGTCTAAACTGACATCCGCTCCATAACTGAACGACTCTGTTTCCTTTCCAGAGAAATAACGCGTTGGAAAAGCGTTGGAAGGAAGGACTCGAGTCATTAATCCTTTCAACGGATTGCAAAAAGAATTTCGAAAAATTGCTCTCGGCGATCTTTGGTCGCGAAACGAGAAGAAAATCTATTCGTATTATATTTAACCGACGATGCCACCTTTCTCGAAAAAGACGAATTATCCATTTGTTGACGCGAATCGTTGGAGGACGGTTTAAAATTTCACGTGCAACGATGCAATTTGCGGCATAACTTCGCCACCAAGTTTTTACTTTAATTTCGCGGTTTGATATTTACCGAGGAAATTGTAGCGTAATTCTTGTACGTGTGGTAGTTTACGAAGGTCAGTCGGGTGGTAACAGCGAACGTATCTTCCGAGGAAATCACGCCACTGGGCGGAAAGAAAGTTCGTTGCGTGCGAACGATCGTACGTCGAATGTACGATTGCCGCGAGTTAAGACGAAACTGCGATGTAAATATATTTACGTACGGAAAGGGGGCCACGCGAGTCCTCGTGTAACGACTCCCGCCCTTTCGTCCAACCTATTTAAAATTCGAAACCCACGACAGGGTGCAATTATCGTTCGCTTTTTCGAACGTTTCTAAAGCTCGCGAAAAAAATTTAAACGCTCTTCCTTCTTTTCCACTCGTATTTTTCACTCGTTAATATAATTACATACAACAACGATTACGAGTCTTTAATCCGCGCACGGATCTTCTGATATCGTTTTTCAGCGAAGAACTCACCTTTGAAAAACGGACGAAACTCTCTGGGAATAATGCATTAAGATATGAACGGCTCCTTTGGTCAACCTTTCAATTAAGACGAGAGTATTACCCTCGAAGCGGTCGAAGGAAATTAATTCTTGAAATCGCTCACCCACCCCCGATATTACCCTTTCTTTGCCTCGCGAGTCTTGTTCCCCCTCCACTTCTTCCCGCTATCCTCTGTGCCGAGTTAAGCCCCCGGAACTTTCTCCTATACCTACCCTGTCTTCGTTCCCGCGGTACGAGAACGTTGGCTAACACCGGAAAATTGGCGCCAGAAATTCCCGAAAATTTGAAATTTCAGAACAGATTAATTGATTAATCGATTACTTCCAATGATGCCTCCAAGCTTAATTATCTCCATTTTACTTCTTTTTTCTTCTCGTTACATGATTATCTATATCATGAAATAGATGCAAATCATGGGACAGAGAATCGAAGGGGAAAGGAAAACAAGGAAACATCGATTCTCTCGGTGATTTCGATGCTTGGCAATCGGGACAACGAGAAGAAAGAAAAGAAAGAGAAAAGAGTACAGGCTCGCACGAGTTATCGCACCCTCGGCGCAGCTGTGCCCGATTCCGTGTCCCACCGCAACAGGCGGATCTGTTTTCAAGGCTGGGTCCTTTGTCGACGAGGCCGCTAATGACAGTTAATTATCATTAACGCGCGGTGTAATGGCCGCGCGACTATAATCTCATTACGAGCGCACTTGGCCGGCGAATGCGTGCAGCAAGCGATCCGTGATGCGAGTCTGAGCTCGCAGCAGCCTCGCTGACGCGTATGCTGATTTAAATATACGGCTCGTCACTTCAAAGGGCGACCACCTCGTAAATTCGAGGCTTTATCCGGAACTGTTATTATCCCGTCCGATATCCTTCCATTCTGACAAGTTCGCTCTCCCTCTCCTTCCTGTATGAATGTATATTTCGTCGATTTATCGCTGTTTTTTTTTTTATTCATCTCGATATAAGTCGATTAGTTTTGGTTTTATGAGTCGGCGATCGAATGGTTTAATTTAAGTTGCTGTTAATTTCGAGAAATTCTTTTTTAAACATAAGTCGCAGGTATATGATTGATGATTCGATTTAATAATTTAATAATTAAATTAAAATGGCGTGTAACTATAACGAATAACGAGGGGATGGGTAAGTCTCGTAATTTGTTAGTTTTCATTTGTCCAATTGCGTTGCGTTTCGTGTCATAATTTATTTCTTCTAATTTCCATCGTAATTCAATATGCATTAGGTGTACACATTTTTGTCATTAATCTTTGAATAGTAAAACGTCTAAAAATCGTTTCCACGACGATGAAGTAAAATTTGACGTTAGAAAATTTCATCTATTTTTCTTCTTCCCCTTCTTCTTTAGTTTAATATAATCGTTCAATGAGAAATAATCGTTTGATGGGTCGAGTTGCAGAGTTAGCCTCGGCCATTATTAAACCAACTCTAGAAACTCTACGCGATATTAACATGGACTCCTCTAAAACTCCACGGCTAATGACCCGTAGAAGGTTGTCGATATTGGCATTGTAATTGTCTTCGCTCTGCAACCATTGATCAACATCTTCCACGGTCGATCGAACAAGTAAATCGGCCACTTCCTCTCTTGATCCATTCTTCCCTATGCATATAACGACACTCCGTTTTTACTCTCCCCTTTCCCTATCTACTTTTCTCCATCTTCTCTCCGTATCCATTATCACCACCACGCAACCATCATTTATCTCGCAAAATGGCAAACTTTTCTCTTATCTCGACAAATATTCTCTCACGCCAAGATACACACTCGCGTATTTCGTATAAATACTCCCTCCCTCCCTTCCTCTCTCTCTCTGTCTCGTCTCCAAAAAGTAAAATAAAATAAAATAAAAGATCGTAAATCATTCGTCAGAGATGAAACGACTGGAAGCCTCGACGAAACTCCGTCCAATGGAATCGTCTTACCTCTCCCTTTGATCCACGTTTAATCCCATTAGAAGGAAGGAGAATTGGGGTGCGTTTACGGTAATCGGGACGAAAGGCGAGGTATTCCACTGGGATCGGTTACATCCCTCCGTTTATATATATACACGCGTGCATATCTCCTTGCCTTCCATTCTCGGCCAGCCACGAGAATACGATTCCCGCGGGAGACGGCGGAGAGTATAATGCGGGAGAAAAGTTTGGGATGGACGAGGAAATTTGGGGAAGGTGGCGAAATTGTTTCGGGACGTGGATCCGTGATTCGCCGATTCCATTCGAAACGAACGAGGAGAGTCGTAGACACGTTGGGAACCGAGAGTTGAATCGAATCGAAGGATCGTTTTTCGAAATAAATTGGATATATCCTAAGTGGAATCAAGAATTAGAAAGGATTGATTTGCTGGAGTTTCATTTCTTTCACGAAAAACGAAGAGAAAAATCTGTAAAAGAATTTTATCGTCTTCCATTTTCCTTTCCTTTTCTTTTTTTTTTTTTCTTTACTTCGTTATTTCCGCGAGTATTGTTTGTATCGCATATATTGACCCACGATATATTTATGGGCGAGAGAAACTTTACGAGGAGATGGATAAAAGTACTTTTTCGTCCCTCCCCTTTCTTTCTTGTTATTTTCGCAGAAGCCGGAAGTGCTTACACTTCCCTTTCCTATGATCGATACATCGGACGGTTCGATACGGAAGATTGCCAGCACGGATATCGGTGAGAATGAAGAATCGTGTTTTTCCTCGGGGGTATTGGCGGGAAAATATGACGAGAAATGCCGATGAGAAAAGTGTGCGAATATTTCTTCTATATCCGGGCTTACCTTCTCCGCGTTCTTTTTCAATCTTTGACAATTTTTTCAAATTTTCTAACCATATTTGCGCGATGTTTAAAAAGAAAATTCTTGAAAAATCCTTTATCTCGACGAAATAAAGGAAAGGAATTTCTCGACTCTACGTTCTCTAATTTATCGAGAATTTTGAAAATCGATGCTAACGACGTCATTAATAAAACTTTTCGATGTCCGTTGGAAAAATCTTGTACGATTATCCAATCGTATTTCCCCTTCTAAGTTAAAATCCTCGTTTCTAAGCTAAAATTCGCCCGTTTATCTCGCAACTTTGCAATGTCGTGACCGCAATAATCTTTAATAATGCGAGGGTGGAAAGGCAGGAAGCGTTGTTTCAACCGTTCTCCTGCATCCCACTGTAATCCACTATTTATAACAGCTATATTTAGAGATCCAACGGAGAAGAAAGAAGAATCTATTAATTTATCACGATCGTTACTCGATCAAAAATTACCGATCCTCGTTTCGGGGAAAATCGAAATTCGTAGAGTAAAGATACTTGGCCCTTCGAAACGACTGCACCGCGTCAAGCGCGAAGAATCTTTAATCAAGAAGCGATCCTTCCAATTTTCAACATCGATATATTAACATATTTTTTACTATTTTGAGCGTACGCGGAGAAGCGGATTGGACGAGAGGGAGAGGCGAGGAAAAATGCAGCTTGAAAAACGATGGGACAGGTTTGATCCGCGTGACTGATCAATAGAGAAAGAGAGTCGATAAATCATCGTTGCACAAAGACCGTGGAATCCCGTTAAAAGAATACACGATACACGAGGTAAATCGGACGCGAAGGGAACGAGAATTATATTCCACGGGGACTCGTTACTTCGACGACCGACCGTATTGAAACGAGTGGAGAGGAGAACAGGGTGGCGGGAAGATATCGTAGAAACGAGGCAATTTATCATCGAAAGAGACACTTCTCGTCTCTCGGCCAAGAGGAATGAAAGGATAATATAAATTGAAACGTCCTCCCACAAATTTGTTTCGCTCAAATTTTCTCCTCCGATAAACGAATAACGAACTCGTGTCACGACTTGTCGCGCGCAATGCTCTTTCCTCTGTGGACGAATCATCCCTCGCTTCTCCTCCAAGGTACAAATGAAGAATACGGATCGAGACACCGTTCAAATTTTCCTCTACCATTTAGAATTACACTGGAGTCGTGTATCTCGATTCTAACTTGGTTATTACGCTCCGGATAGAGATGGATTATGGTTTTCCACTTTCAAACTTCGCACCATTTAATTTCGAAACCCACCCACCCCTGGAAAGTCACTTGATATCGTATTGGGTGCCTCGGAAATAGATCAAGCCAAATTGCAACAATTCTGCAAAAGAATCGATCCATTTAAGCGAAAATAAATGTTGAAAAAATTGGGAATTAACTCGAGAATATCGATGAAAAATTATCGCCTTCTACGTTTATCTACGTTCCAGAATATATCTCTCCTTCTTTTCTCATTTTTTCCCCATCCTCAAACTTCCCCAGCAATTTGTTCCGCGGCTCCTATTCGACCTCCACGACGACGTTATAATTTTCACGAGACTGCATATACTGCACGGCTGCAATATGTATGTACGCGCGCGCGCACATCGACACGTCGTAAAAGGGAGGGTAGATTTTCAGGCTGAAACTCTGCAGCATCCTCGGGAGCAAATTCCATTATTCTTCGTTAGGGTGAAGCAAACGGAAAATTGCGGTACGGTGTACAGTGGGTGAGAAAGGGGGGCAGAGAAGGGATGAAACACGAGCAACATTCGCCCCGGTCCATCGACCACGGCCTGCGCAGATAGTTAAATCCTGTTTACAGCTTTCAGAAATTCTAATTTTCTCTGACGAATCGTTTTCTTCCTTCTCTCTCTTTTTCTTCTTCGAGAAGCACTCGAAGCCGTTCGTCGATTATCTTTCGCCAGATAACGATCTTCTCCTCGAAAAGAGAATCGAGAAAAGTGTACTCCTCCCATTCTCCTTTCCACGTAACGATCGCGTCCACGTGTCGAAATTTTGCCGGCTCATTGAAAAGTTTTCGCGCGTTCAATCCCAGGGAGCTGACCACGGTTATCACTCTTGTTACGCGTTAAACCAAGGATTCCTTATCGCGGCTACGTTTCATTTCCCGTAACGATGATATCGAGGAAAGTTTAATTAACTTTAACTCGCCGTTTTGTTCGGGATGAAAAGATTGCACCCTCGTTCGCGGGATGTATTAAACTTCGTTCGTTTCGTCCACGAATACAGGCGAATTCTGGTGTGTAAAACTATCTTCGCCTCGGAGGATTATTAATTTTTCCCCTCCTTTTTTCTTTGCTCGCTCGCTCGTTTAAGTTTGTCGAAACGAGGATATCGAGGAATATTTCAGGCAGAAATTGAAAGTGGTGGGAGAAATCGGAAGAATCGTATGGGAAATATGTGATTTTTAATGGTAAGAAGGTAAGAACGAAGTCATTTAATCGAGAATAATATTTTGTTCGAATAATAATTAATTACAGCGCTCGATAATTATAGCGGCTAATAAATGTTATTCGAGCATTTTAAATAATGTTACTACTCGTTAATATTCAATTCTCTTCGATATATTAATAATAGCAATTTAATTGAATCGTCGGCCGAGAGTTTATCAAATGTTAGAGATTGTTGAATTATTTAAGACATTTACAGAAAATGTTTGATACAATAGATGACATCTTCGTGCCAGAACCACAAAAATAAATTTAAATATAAATAATACACACGTAAGATGAATATCGTTTCTTTATTCTTAACGTCACCTTAGCTACGTCTCAAAAATCTTGGCCTCGATATAATTTTATCTTTTGAAGAATTTATCTTATATACGTTGTAATAATTCACGTTATGTATTTCCGATTTATCCTCCACTCTTGAAAAATACCTATTAAAATCCGTTAATCGTCTTTCAAATAACCGAACAAACAGAGCTGCCAGTTATCCACGATTCAATTTCGCGAATTACTAGGTTCCCAGGTGCAAATATTAAACCATTATACCATTGATATTACTTCTCTTTATAGCGACTCACGCCAACCGTGAAATACTCCGGCGAAGGAATCTTGAAATTTTCTACCGCTTGGAAATTTTCGCTTTGAAACCAGCATCCCTGCTTTCGATTACTCTCAATTACTCTTCTTTTAAACGAGAATGATCTACAATCCACGTTTTTAACGTTCGAGTTAATTGATCGTTTGGCGAGCGAGACGAGCGAGAGTATTTAGAAATACCGAGCAAATAGATTGTGTAAACGTTACTCGTAGAGGAACTGACTATGAATACGGAGGGAATACGTGTCTTCCGGTGAAGAGAAACTATTATGCGATATATCAATGTGATCTAGAGCTCGTAAGTTTGATAACATAGTTACACGTATATATGACACCAAGATTTTCATAAAGAGTACGAGATGAAAATTATAGACGATTTCGGTAAAGAAAAGAACTTTAGAACTCGAAAGCTTAAGATTTTACAAGGTTTAGAATTAATTATTGTGCATACAGTATCAAGACTTTTATATCTAGTATAAATAGCAACGAATAATAACGATTAAGTGAAAACCTATCATGGTGTAGGGAATAAAGTGTCTGCCTTCGAGTTTGAAGATCGTCGGTTCGAATCTCACTGAATTCTATCGTTTTTTTCTTCGATTTTTACGTCCATATCGCACAAAACTATATTTATTATCAAGTTTAACCATCGTCAAAAATTGATTTAAGGAAGTTGCTACGTTAGTATTATTACCTTCGATAGTTTGGAACTAAACATTTCCAGAAGCTCTTATTACTACTATTGTGTACCATCTTATCATCTACTATCATCCAGAATCCCAATGCTCTTAATAGTAGTCCAAAACCACATTCATAAGTAAATATTATCTCACCACCCTCTCAAAGCCCAAATTTAATCAATACTCGAAAATAGTCTACGGTAATATTCTCTCTCCGTCTCTTTTCACAGTATTATTCAAAATGGGTATATAATTATAAACAAAAGCTTATCGATACTCCAAAGCAATATGCACGAAGCAATATCTTGTATACTATATATATATATTTATCATCCAAATATAGATATCTACCTTCCTGTATGTATTTTGAAATAAATAAGACAAACTGAAATAGGGACTACTTACTAATTGGAGAGTGGGGAGTGATGAAGAAAGTTTCCTCTTCGTCCCCTCAACAAATTCTCCTAAATGCTTCGTCACATTTATTCGCTGAAATAAAATGAAAAAACAAAATCTTTCTCTATGTTCAAATGACAGAGCACAACCGTGACCACCAGGAAGATTAGATTGGAAAATTAATTGACGTTCTATTACCGGGCGGGCAGCGTGGCTGTTGATGAATTTCTGATTAATAGTGACGGCATGATCCTAGGATAATGTTTGAGCATAATGGACTTGGATATCTGGCCATTACCCGATCACGTTAGTGTCCGGCTAAGAAAATAGAATAAGGGAGAAGTTATTAGTATGAACAAAATAATGGGATGGAAAGAAATATTTCCATTCTTAATAAAGATCTCTATTGTGTAATATTTTTTTATTTTTTCAGATATATCGAAATATATAATCAGATTTAGATTGGTTTATTAAAATATCGAGATTACAATTTTTATTCTTAATCGAGATAATATCGAGAGAAAGTAATTGTTAATCTGATTTTTGCTTAAAATTCTACGTTTTAAATTCGAACGATGTATAATAAAAATATACCTCACCCTTGTAACAGTGAAACGAAACGGTTATAAACTGACATGGCTCCGTTCGAAAAGTATCGAAATTCCCCAAAGGTTTGGATCCATCTCGAGAGCTATTCGAACAAAACTCGAAACATTCGCGATCCTTTGAGAGAAAAGATAAAGAAAAAGAAAGGATGAAATCGTATGAAACGTGGAGAGAAAACCTTTATCGATCCTTGCCTCTTCCTCCCGGTGAATGATTTGTTAATTCAACGCGATATATATATATTTCGAAGAGTAAAGACAAAAAATATGAGAGCATACGAAATATCATATGTTTTAATTCAAATCTGAATCGTGATTTTAATGAATATTTTTTCTATCTGAATATTTTTAGATCTAAGTGAGCATACTTTAATCGGATTTTGTTTTACTTTAAAATTCTGAAAATGTAGATGTTTTCAACTCTAAAAATGTATCAAAATCCAATTAAATAATCGATCGAATATTTTCAACTTTGAATTTAAAATTTATATATAATTAAATCTCATTAAAGATTTTTAAGCTGAACCAATTTCTTTTTTTTTTTTTTAACTTCAAAATCAATTTTGATCGATTGAATATTTTAAACTTCCGACTCTAATAATAATAATAATTGGATTTTAACGAGAGTAACGTTTTCTGAAGTTATCGATCACGATTACAACTAAACGATTACTTTTATATCTGTGAAAAACATAGATTTATTTTTTCTTTCTTCTTTCTTCTTCTTCTTTTTTTTTTTTTTTTTTACTTTCACTAAAATGGATTGGAATTGCTTAAACATCGAAGTGAATTTTAATCGATTAAATATTTTAAGTTTCGATCGGAGCTCGTTAAATCGTACGGCGAAAGACCTGATACGAAGAAATTGTTTAATCGAAACTTTCAAGGCGATGATAATTTCCAACATCCGTGCGTCGCAAAGTTTCTCGAATTCCTTGTGGAAACTCAATCTTCTGGAACAACGTTTGCTTGGAAATAATCGCGATGCAAAAGTTCCTTAATGCAATCCCTTCGACTTTTTGTATTATCTTTATTTTAACTTTTTTTTTTACCATTGATTAATCAATCGATAATTAATAAAATTACGCATGTTTTAATCCGATAAATTGTATTTTGCCTACGCGCGTAATTTTATATTACATAGATGAAAAGTTTAAAAATTTTGGTCAACAAAATGAGATTAATGGGAGAAAATAAAAGATCTTTAATCGTGTTCCTCGTGGAAAGAAGTTTAAAGTGGTCGTTAAAGTTATATAAAGAAAAATTGGTCGGCTCCTCTTCGAGAAATAAATTCTTTTTACAATAAATGAAACGTCATGCACTCTGAATGCGACAGGCACTTTTAAGAGATTCTTCTATTAATTTTATAGTTCTATTTTTCAAAGTTGAAAGAAATATTTTCCACCTATGCTCCTTCCGGGTACCGTATTTCGTTGTGAAATTATTTTGACGTTTCATCAACGTTGCATCCTATTTTACATTCCGATATGAACTTTCGCAGTATCTTTCGACAAAATTTTTAATTGTTCTCATATTTTTATTACGAATCTCGTCGATATTCGATTTGTATAATTTATAGAAAATTTCTTTTTCTTTCGTCCGATCAACAATTAACAATACAACACACGATTGCAAAACTTAATGCATAACATTGCTCCATTGAAATGGAATATATAAGAAATGGCATATGCGTACGCAATTAAAAAACTTAATGATTTCGATTAAGCAATAAGTTCCATTTGAAATTTTATTAAAAAAAAACATTTGTCATTAATACTCGAAGGAATTTTCTACGCAAACAAATTTAATAATTCCAATTGTAAGTAACGAATATTTATTACTTAAAAAAAAAAGAAAAAATTTGCAAATAATCAAAGGAATTTTGTTTTTTATTTCCACGCAAACAAACTTAATAATTCCAATTGCAAAAGTTAATTCATCGTTCGAAATATTCTTCTGTAACATTTAGTACTAAGTAGTATTTATTATTTAAAAAAAAATCTGCAAATAATATTAAAAGGAATTTTGTTTTTTATTTCCACGCAAACAAACTTAATAATTTCAATTGCAAGTAACGTTAATTCATCGTTCGAAATATTCTTCTGTAACATTTAGTACTAAGTAGTATTTATTATTTAAAAAAAAAATTTGCAAATAATATTAAAAGGAATTTTGTTTTTTATTTCCACACAAACAAGCTTAATAATTCCAATTGCAAAAGTTAATTCATCGTTCCAAATAATTTTTTATAATATTTAGTACTAAGTAACATTTATTACTTAAAAAAAAAAAATCTGCAAATAATATTAAAAGAAATTTTGTTTTTTATTTCCACGCAAACAAACTTAATAATTCCAATTGCAAGTAACGTTAATTCATCGTTCGAAATATTCTTCTGTCATTTATTACTTAAAAAAAAAAAAAGAAAAAAATTGCAAATAATATTCGAACGAATTTTTTTTCTTTTAGTCTTTTTTAATATCGATCGATCGTGAAAAATTTAAAAAACGCCTCGAAATATGTTTATTACAACGAAGAACAATGATTGTCGACGCTCTCGATCGCTCGTCGATTCGAAATGTAAATAATAACACGGGAGTATAACGTTAAGCGAAATTTGAATGATCGTCGCCGCGTATTATTATGGTCGTGGAACCGGTGAAATTTAATTACGATTCACGGTCGAACGTTCGTCAGTCGTGCGAAGCGCTCCGCGAGCATCGGTTTACCGTTGACACGCGTTTCTACAACGAACGTAGAACGCGTTGTTGGTGGCGCGTTTTAACGTTCCATTTTGTTTCGAAGGGCGAGCGTAAAAAGGATTAAAAATGGAGAGAGGGGTATTTTGTTCGACTGCTTTTTGACCGGTGGTGTAAGCCACAGTTTGAAAATACAGTTACGGACGGAAATAGAATTTTCTTTTTTTTTTTTTTTTCCTTCGGCATCGAAGCTATTTCTTTCTTCTTTTTCTCTCTCTCTATTTTGGATTATTTTACGCGAAGTCGCATAAAATTCTTTCTTTCTTTTTCGACCAATTTCATTGTTGCGAATAACGATGAGAAGTAATTGCGGAGGTAGTGCATTTTGTGGATTTTTTGTTAAGGAAAATAGAAAAAGGAAATTTGCCACGATGTTGAAAGAGAATGTAAAAAGTAAACGTACTTTATAAACTCGAGTAACATAAGTTAAACAAACTCGAAAGTCTTTAATAATAAGAATTATTCAAACCAACAATGCGTATATACAAACGTTGTACGCTCAAAGAGAGTACACTTTCGACTTATTCTTTTTTTTTTTTTTACGTACAACGAACTCGAGCTCGAAATATCAACCCTTCCTTAACCCCCATCAAGTACTCTACTCTTCAGAAACCGAGATCTTTAAACCAACTACCTCTCTGAAAGAAGACTCTCCAAACACTTGGAAATAATCCATCGACATCGAGGGAAAAATTCTGGGATATTTTAAAAAAAATGGATGCTTGTTTTTTCACGAAGGAACACGAAGTTTTATATTTCTTGAAATTTTCCAATTTCAAGGTTACAAATACGTGTCATAAAATACGCGGCAGCGAAACGTGATCTATCGTGCTACGATATTTATGGAACTATAAAAATTTCAAACGCGTCACGAACGTCAATAATACTCATCGAAAGTAACAAGAGTTTTCACTTCTCGATATAAAACTTAATCCTCGCCAAAACTCAAACTGTAATATTCGTTTTACTTATTTTAATTGAACAAAATAAAGCAAGATCGTGCAAAAGATCGGCCAACACCGACAAATCGTGACGAAGCGTCGAACGACGCGTTGCAACGCACGATTAAATCGTCTAGCAAGAACGATAATTTTTCCCTTCCATTCCGCCATAATTTATAAAAAAAAAAAAAAGAACAAAGCACGAGCGTGGAAAAGTTGGGTAAAAGAAAAAAGAAAACAATGATATACGGCAACTAATTACGAGCGACGATGGCGAGGACACTGGTTTAAACCACTTTACAAGGCAATTCGAGCCGGAAGCTGCGCTCCTGATGGAACGTATCAACAGCGTATATCCGTTTTATTATGGCCCGTTCTCGGTCGCGTTACGACCACCATAAAAGATTCGCTGTGGAGGAGGATGGAGCATAATGCCATCCCCTAACGTGGATGGAACGTGGAGCAAGAGACGTGGCACGCCATCGCACGTTACGAGGCCAACCTCGTGTTCCTAAATATTTTAAATCCTTAAACCTCCGCGGATGTTTGCGAGAAAAAAGTGGGCCGAGCCATTGTGTTCTCCTCCGTTGCGCTTGATAGGTGGAGTGAAGAGGAAGAAGGAACGACATAGTTTCGAAATTCGTCGAAATTTTCCAATTTTCCAAAGCTTGTCGTTGGAATTGGAATTGGTTTCGATATTTTGGAAGGAGGAAAAGAGAATGCGTAGTGGTGAAAGTAAGATTCCGTGGATCGATATATGGAATTTTATATTAAATTCGGACGATTTTCGATCCATATTCGAATATTAAGTATCGTTAAGCGAGGATCGAGAGAAGAAAGAATCAATGAAATTTTTGAAGGAGATAATTTTTTGAAAATGTAAATATCTTCTCTCGTCGTGATGATTATTTAAGAGATTTTAATTATTTAAAATTTGCACTCGCGAGATATTAAGGGTGAATTAGATAAAAGTGTAGGTTAATTGGTTGAAATGCGGTTGAAAACGAGTCAACAGCGAATGGGAAAGTTGAGGCACACGGTTGCGTGCAATTATGACAATTTCTCGGCCCAACTTTCGCAAGGTCGAAGAAGGAAGTTGACTTTTCGAAGTCGAGTCGGAAAATTTTAATCAAATTCCGCAAGGCTTCTTTCCTGTTATTTGAAATTCTCTTCGATTTGTTGCAATATTTTATTATTATCCTTTTTATTTCGAATAATTGAAAGTCGAAAACACACGTATCGTCTATAAATTTCCAAATTTATTACACAAAATTTATATTACTTCTGAACAAAAATTTTTTGGACCGACGATTCCCTTATATATCATCTTATAGATCATCTTTTAATTTTCCTTATTCTCACAAGAGAGACGACGAATTATTCGAACAACTTGCAACTCGAAAATTTAAGAATAATTGAAGAAAATATTGCGTCACACTGCGATGATCAGTCGGACGGGACTCTCGAAACAGATGTCCTCCGATTACCACGTTATCAAACATGTTCCTGCGAAGAAATTCATTGTTCACAGAGAAGGAGGGATGCATCCGGCCGTGATTAGTATATAACTAATATCGTAATTAAGCTTTCACGTTGACGAGAAGGGAATACGAGGAAGCATTGCAACTTCGCGAATCTAATTTCAACCTGCAACTATGCACATATTTGATTGAAACGTACACATCCACCTCTTGGAAACTCGATGAATATTCAACGACCCATCAGTATCCTTAAAACGTGTCGCTCCGATGTTCCCGAATAAACGTCCCGCGTTAATTTATCGAGCATCGAATTAATAATGCGCTCTATTTATAAATATAACGTGGAAGTTAAAAAAAAAAAAATAAAAAAAAAAAAAAGGAGGAGAAATTTAGCAGCAAGTTAATACTTGTCGATAAGTTCGATCTGTTTCTCTTTCTATTCCATTTTATTTCGAAATTTTTCTATTATCGATCATTTCGAAATATTATAATAGAAAATAGTAGCAGATGGATGAAGCGGAAATAGCGAAAGATGGATGAAGTAATAGTTGACGTACGAGAAGATAGATTAATGAGAAGACGAGATGAGATCTTGAATCTCAAGATAGTTTAAAAAATATCTCGCAACGGATAAATTGAATCTCCAATTATACTGCGTGTAATCGGATTTCTATGAATTTTTTAAGATATACCATTAATTTTATCGATTATTTATCAAAGATTTGCGAAGAGAAAGTATTACTGGAGTAGATATCATAAAAATTGGTACAATTTTTTACGTACCCGCGACGTGGAACGTATTCGTTACCGCTCTGGTTTCTTTCCTCTCTGAATATTTCAAAGATTATTCATGCATCACCCTTTTGCGGCCGCGTTTGAAATCGACTATACGATATTACGAGATATAACTTTGACGTTTTCATATATATATATATATATATCAAATATGCAGGTTATCCTGGAGACGAGAAGTGTGCCAAAATCGCAAGGTTTCGGAGGAAATATATATATATATACACAAAAGAAAAAGAAAAAAAGAAACAGTTTGAACCGAGTTTGGAAAAAATATTGGAACACGTATTGAATTTTTAAAGTAAATATTACTCTTTTCAAAATTATACGTAGCTTTCGATCACGTATTCCGAAACCATTCATACTCTCTCCACTATTCAATTTTTTTTTCTAGATTCCGAAACACGAAGAAATATTTTCCACCAATTTTATTTTCATTCCCTCCGAGTGAAAATAAATTTCTCCAACTCGGGTAGAAAACAAAAGAGAAAAGGAAAAGGGAGGGAAAGAAAAAGTTATAAAAATTGACACGGATAAACTTCTCGAAAAGTTAAATTATTAAATTGAACGAAACATTCGCTTACAAATACTCTCCGTCTAGACAAAGAGGGAGAGAGAGCAAACTCGAAGAAATTCTCGAAGAAAAAAAACTTCTGGAAGCTTAAATATTATCCTCCTCATGGACCACGAAGCGTCGCGTCGCGTCGTCTGGGAAGATCGGGTACATAAAGTCGGATGGCGTTAACGTGAAACGAAAATGGACATCGGATGCGCGGGATCGCAGATATAATCTCTAACGGTCCCGTTCTGATCCGAGGCGTCGTGTTCGCGGCACGATGAAAAAAGCGACGGTCGGATATCGGCGCGGATGAAACCTGCACGCGCCGCTTGAAATCCGATAACATCGTCCCCTTCTCTTTTCTTCTCCCTCCACTCGCCAGAACACGCAATTTTTTTTCCAATTTCTTGCAAGTTTATCACAACCTGGAATGGTTTATCTATTAATAACAAATTTTCGAAACGATAAGGAATGATGGAGAGAATGAATAGCTGAGGATTGGATATGAAAGGAATTGTCGAAGTAAAAATGGTTGTAAAAGGACAGATTGAGTTGGAATACTATTGGAAAGTAGGTCGTAAATTACGAAACTCAAAATCATCGAAATAAATATTTTCGTTGACTTTTAATATTGATTTCACGAGTTGGATTGAGAAAAATTCGAAAATATTCATTTTCACAGGATGATCAGCCACGAAATTCTCTCGCGTGATCCGGCATTAATTTGTGATCAGCGTATCAAGATGGAACTGGAAATTTTAATTTTTTGCACGGGTGAGCGAAGGTGTAGGCCGAGAGGGCGTGGTGTCGTTAAATATTGGAACAGGCGTTTCCACGTAGAGGCGATGCTTTCGCCTGGCAACGCAAATTGAACCCCTTGGGCCATCCCTGGTGGCCTAAGATTGCTCCTCGAAGATGGCTCCTCGTCTCGACGAGATACGTTTAGTCGAGTCAACTATCGTCTTCCCCGCCCTTATTATTATCTTAGAACCGAGCCACGCCGCGCAGAAGCAATTAGCGGTTTCATTAGTCCTGCCCTAACGAGAACGATTCCGATCCGAGATTGCCGCCATATTTCTTAATTTCTTGTCAAGTATTTGAGAAACAACCTCTCGACCTTGTTCTTCCCTAATTGTATCATTCTTTCTCCCAATTTGAATCAGTTTAGGGGGATATTAGGATTTTTAAAAAACAGCCAATTGGATTTGGCCTCTCTTTTCAAGTTAAAAATTCTGTAAAATATCAGGTTATACAAAAAAACACGTATTTATCGAGAATTCGCACATTTTGAAACGCTTTGCACTCGTTGGAGAAAATGTATCGATTGGAAAGGAATAAGATCAATTTGTAGCTTAACAATAATCTGACAGATTGAATTTCCAAGTACCATAATCCTTGCGTATTTTAATTCGTCGTTGTTTGTAAGAAATGTAGAGAGAGAGAAATGTCTGTTAACGAATTTTTTTAATCGGTAACAAGAAAAAAATTTCCGCGAGGGGTGCTTGAACGTTGGAATTTGAACCACGTAATGTAAACCGTCAGATTCAGAATTGTGGAATCGAGGAGAGTAGGAAAAAGGCTGGTTTGTTATCCCCGTGCAGAGTCAGATCACGTGCATCGTCTCTGTAGCGAAATAATTCTCGAATCGATATTATCATTTAACTTTTACAGCCTTTGTAGGAAAAATCTTTGCATAATTAACAATTACTCCTGCCAATATATCCTTGGAAATAAATAATTGACACGTTATTTTCCGAAATTCAACAATTAACTCCAATCGAAAATTAAAATTAAAAATCAATGATACGCTCGTTCTTCCCGCGAAAAAAAGTGGTAAGAAATTTTCTTTATTCTTCACATTTTATAATAGATAGGATAGAAAATTTTGTCGAACTCCCAAGTTCGTTCTTTATCCTTCTGCAAAATTCTTTCCTAGAAACCTAGTTTTGAATAAATTATGGAGGCGATATGATATATTTTATAATTCGATCGAAAAATTTGGCAACGAAATTGTCCGAATCTTTAACCGAGAACTGTTATAAATTTCCAGAATTTGAGATGAGTGAACACTCGTTTAATTGAACTTCTCCGTCGTAGATATATACATAGAAGCACGTAGTTGGAACCACGTACCGCCCTTTCAGTCACGTATGAACGATATAAGTGGATTAATTATTCCGGAGAATATAATCGGTTGGTTAATTTCATTCGTCCGGGACAGTTTAGCTACGTGACCGCCATAAGTCAACGTAACCGAGTATAAATACCGGAAGGGGATAATCGTGTTCGGTTTTATTACAGAATTCATGGTCGAAAGTTGAAAACTGGTATCGTTTTGCCCATTTTCGATCCTTTCGTTTCTCCGCGGATGAAAATTTCTTAGTATTTCACGTGGAAGTGAAATTTATGGGAATTAAACTTCTCCAAATTTCGGTTTTTTCAACTCCAAAATGGCGCGAAAGTTGAATTTCATCGAATATCGATTCGATCCTACTTTTTCGAACGTAGAAATATTTGCTCGTACAACAAAATTTTTGTTACTTTTTCATTCTCGATTACGTTTAATTTATTTCCAATTTTGCTAAAAATATTTGCGCGAGATTACTTCCATTCTTTACGCGTTTCATTTGTGCTCATTTTTTCTAAGGAACGAGTTTATTAACCGTGATACGCAAATATCATGCATGTTTTCGTTTCCCGAGGACAAAAACTGGAGGACGAAAGTGTTGCATATTTTAAACGACGTATACCGCGGTAAATCTTATCCCAGAATACGGATTACTTCGTGAATATTTTTTTACCCTTTTCTATTTTAATTTTTCTCTCGCTTGAACAACTTCGTTACCCCTCGCTTCTGAAAAGAATTTTTTTCTTTTTCTGAGTTTATTGCCAAGTGGCGTAAAACTATCTCGAGAAACACAAGCAGGTAATTAAGAAACGTGTAATCAGATATTTGACCATATTTTCTCCTTGTATTCCTCCTTCTCCTTCTATTTCTCTTGTAAAGCGAAATCTTTATTAAAGAAAAATTTATTATCTCATTATTATTCGTGAAATTCCACTTTTTCAAAATACGATGCATCATCGAACAGCTGAATTCCCCTGGGTTTAACGTTTCGCACCGAATCGAACGGTATAGATTCATTCTTTTGTATTTGTTTTACTCTTTGAACGCGATCGAATATCTAAAGGGGTAGACAAGTTAATCGTAACACTTGTCGACGCATTCAAATCGTGTTCTCAACCGAATATCGGAATCGTTTGAATAACAAAGTGAATATTATCGAAGCTTTCGAACATGAAAATATCGATATTATATCATAATCGTAGTACAAGTACGAATTTATCGAATCAAAGATACAATGGATAAACTTTCCGAAAATATTTTCTTTGGATTGATCCGTAAAGATTAATATCAATTCGATAAAAACGATAGGTATTTCGTCGACGAACGAATCGATAATACAAGAATAATAAAGCTTAATGAAAATATAGTGGCGTTCGAGTCACTTTTCGATTTATTTCGATATCTCGATCGGTTGCCGAGATACGAGCAGTCAAAGTTTCCATAAATTTGGCATAGAATTATGAATGGGCGGGCTACATTTTTTCCTGGAAACGCGTTTTTCCCAGGAATTCTGTCTGTCACCCGTCTGGGATTTGGGATAGGTCGGTGAGGCGAGATAATAAACGATTAAAAATTTTCTCGCGCGACGATATCTCGGGAAATCCTATCGAGATAAATGAAAAAGCGTTTCAAAGGGAAAGGTTCGATCCTTCGGACGATCGATCATTCGTTGATCGAAAGTCGCTATCCTCGGGATCGTAGCGACTCAAAGTTTTCCTAATTTCAATGGAGTTTAATCGAGTTTTAAAATAAAGTTGAAAAGGCGATAGATAAGTTTATTTCTGGAATTTCGAGTCGAGTTTTTTTATTAAATTCAAGCAATTCTTTCGGAAACTCGACAATTTCGAAGTTTCGGCTCTCGAAATTTTTCCTCCGCGAATACGGAAGTACAGCTTTAACGAAAAATTTCCTGCCAACTTTTATCCACAAATTTCACCTCTCTTCTTCTCGCTGCGAAGAGGAAAACTCGCGTCCCGTATTCCGCATCAAAATAAAATTACCAACGTTCGTTCAACGATGGAAAACTCTCTCCAACGTTCGATACCACCGTTGTACTTTCATAAACGGTATTATTCCAACGTGGTTCGCGGTAAATAGAAGTTGATTCGCGCAAGAAATTTTCCACTCGATGGTGATCAGTTTTCCATACTTCGAATCGTCGAAAAATCTAATCCACCGAATGCGCGAAAAATTCCCCTCCCCATAAGGGTGTTTTTTGCGCGAACAAGAACGAGTATCGTCGATCAATTCGTATACGAGGAACAAAAAATTAGAGGACTGGCTCCATACGGTAACTAGAAATCACGATTGCAACTACGTCCATTGGATATTTTATCGTCGTTTCGATCGTATCCATGCAAATTTCCTCTTCTCTGCTCTCCCCCATTTGCTCCGTAATACCACCGATGCTCCATTTAATTACTAGTTTCATTTATCTTTTCTTTCCCTCCTTTTACATTTTCGTCCCACATCTATGAGTATATGGATCGATATTTATATCGAATGAAATTTACGCCATCTAGTTGTCAATACGCAATGGATATACACAATGAATATGGTCGATCGAATTTTTTTCTCTTCATAAACGACGATATTTTTCTTTTTTTTTCTTTCATATATTCAAAAGGTCAGCTTTTATTAACTTGAACGATACGATATAATAATAGCAATGAAAAATAATGAACCGTAACATTTAAAGATGACATCGAATTTCATTAGAAACGCACGAGCCTTCTCTTATCTCCAAGTTTCGAGTTTTATTTTTCGCAAAAAAAGAAAACTTTTCGAAAGGAAACAGATGTGAAACATTCATGTTGCAACGTCACGCGTGATACGCGTCGTTTATTCCAGGCAACACAGGTAGAAAAAGTGGCCGGTTTTTGCGTGGTGGAAAATCGATAGAGCTCGGTGAATCGTGCGAGAGGAACAGGTGTTCGTTACACGTACGGCTGGAACAAGCTTAGAAATCGTAATGGGTGATTCGTTGCCAAAGTAATCGCCGTTAGAGCGTCAGTTTTTAGCCAACGACGTTCGAAGAGAGATCGTTAAGAAAGCACATACATCGTGGAACGACTATAGTTATGTGTTCTTTATCCCTGACTGAAGCGTAACCTCGTAAAAAGGATAGCCAAGGGTGAAAAATAAACGAAGAGTCATCGATTACTTTTTTTTTACACGAATACGCATAATTCTTTGCTCCAGCCTCTATAATTTATACTCCACACTTTTTTCCTTCGCGAGATCCAAAATCGAATACGACGATCCTGATACATGGATCGACTCGTAATCTTGGAAATTGAGTAGAATCCGAAGTAATTTCAATCGAATCCTATTTTTTTCATATCATTCATAAATGATTCCTACTCTGGAATCCCATTTTCTTTTTTTTATAGACCGATCCAGCAGTTGCACGATATTGGAATACTATTTTTTGGGGGAGGAAGGGGTGTGGAGAGAAAGTCGCAGTGAGTTTGAAATTCTACATTTTTTAGAAGCGATTCACAGACGGCAATTCCATTCGACTTTGGGATAATCTACATCGAAGATAACTCGGAAAGGATTCTCGTATCGAGTTCTCATTTGCAGCGATTCCCAAAGTTTTACGAGGCGTGCGTTCGAAGATTCGAATATAAATCAAATGATCCTAACCTGATTCGTGTACAAACTCTAGCTCTACTTCCAAAGATCGTTTTAAGCAATATGATGAAACTATCCGAATTCGTTCGAACGTTTTCCATTTTTTTACTTTTCGTCGCACGTTCCTTCGTCTTTCTCTCCTCCAACGTAAACTTCCGATCGTTGGCCGATCGATATCTCGCGAAGCGAATTAAAAACACCCATCGTTTCGTATGGAATGAAAACAGAAGCCGAGCGTGTCGCAAAATTCACTTCACCTGGCTGTTTCGAGTCGCCAGATTTACCCATCCGAGGCAACAGTGATAAACAAAAATATTCGATCGCGATAATCGATTTCTAAACCTATCCCACCCGTTCGCCTGTGGGGACAACCGGATGAGTTGGTTCAAAATTGAAAGATATATTTCAAACATGAAAGCGTTAAAAATTGTGTTTCAGAGAGTTGGAGAGATCGATCTGATTAAAAATTTAGAGAGCAAAAATAGAGAGTGTGAGAACAGCGAGGTTGGAAATACTCGCTAGATCGAATCGGATAAACGGGCAGAGGCTGCTCGCGAGCAAATAGAAACGATGTTTGTCTTGCGTTATCTTACCTATATTTGCATTCTTGTTAGACGCATCACGTATAAAAAAGCTTGAATAGAAATGGTCGCATTAATTTTTTCCTGTGAACGAACTCGCGGTCGGCTACCCCTGCACCCCTTCTAAATATTACCTTTTTTACAAACGGTTCCTTTCCTTTGCTCCCTCGCGTTTCGTTTCAAATTTCCTCGTCGAGATGCACGATTTCACCCGTCCCTTTAATCTCGATCGATTTTGAATTCCTTTCTCCCTTCCAAGTCCTCTTTGTACTCTCCTTTCCTCCGCGTTTCTTTCTTTCATTTTTTTCCTTTTTTTTTTTCGTCTTCACGATTCATTCTTGCGTTCGATCTCGAGGATACGTGGACGAGTAAGAACTGTGTTGGACGGAAATGGAAAATACGAGCGGGGACTCCGACGCAAACGAGTAATTTCTGTTTGCCCTTGGAACTCGTTTCCGATTGGTAAACTAGCTTCGATTCTAGTAATCTCCAGTAATCAACATTTCTCTATTGTTCTCGCTTTGCGTCGAGCAAACGAGCGTTCGAAAAAATAAAGATGCAAACGTGTCTTTAATCTCGATTTTGACTCGAAACAAATTTTATTTGGAGAATTCTCTTTCTTCCCTAAAATAAAAACTGTAAATTTTCTTCGTTCTCGACGAGCGTTCGAAAAAATAAAGATGCAAACGTGTCTTTAATCTTAATTTTGACTCGAAACAAATTTTATTTGGAGAATTCTCTTTCTTCCCCAAAGTAAAAACTGTAAATTTTCTTCGTTATTTCGAATTAACGAATCTCGTGTGTCGATCGTAAAAGCTCACCGATCCAGCGATCTGTTTTAAGCAAGAAACGAGAGAAACAGAGAGAGGGAGGCGCGTCGAGAGGATTTAGTGCTTTAATCTCCACCCTACGAAAAACGCTTCAACACCCCTCCCGTATTTCTCCGCTCTTTTTTCGCGATCTTAATCAAATCTCGATACGAAACGCGATATTTCACTCGTCCCACAATTCGTGGTCTGACCCACTACTTTCGCTACTACTAATTCTGCACTACCCCCTAATCCCCCACGGATACTCGAAAATGGATAGAAAGTCGTAGACGCGATTTATCACCATCGGATCTCGAATCGATTCTTCCAACCGGTTACAATTTATTTCGCGCGCTACTTGAAAGGAGTGGATCGATTAAGAAGCGTGATCTTTACTCGTGCATGATGTATAATTCTCGAAAATCGGGGGGAAAATTGAAGAAGAGAGGATTTAATCGAAACAGGGCGGCGAGGTGTTCGAAAATGTAAAAATTAAAGGTTTGAAACGTTCGCAAATGTTCGTTGCTTCTTGAAATTTTTTTTCCATTTTAAATGATATTTGAAAATATACATATATTTCGGTATTTCGATCGTCTGGATTAACGAAGTCAGGTGCGCGAAGCTCGTAACACGATCGTGTTCGAGGAATATCTAAATCGTTAACCCCGATCCGACTAGAACCGTCTGTCGATTAATTATAATGGGTAAGGATCTATATTCTAATACGCTGTTTCGAATCGAAATTGTCTCCCTTGGCTCGGATTACGATCAGGAATATCGGAATATCCGCGTCTGTATGTGTAATCATTATATCTTTATTTATTCCTCGAAAAAACGAGACGGTACGGTTTGAAGATAAATCGAAATTAAGGTTTAAAGTTGGTTAAAAATTGAGACCCTAAGAGAAGATTGTGAGAAAAATTCCTTCTGATAAACTGTTGATATTCCATTTTTACTTGCCTCGATTTTTCTGGATCGATTGCTTGGCAAAAGAGAAGTGTTCGATCCCATTTTAAAGAATAATCATATTTTAATTCCCACAACTGCAGCACTCGCAAACTCCAATTAGTTACAACAGGACAGATCAAAGGTGAACACGTGTGAACACTCTAGGAAACATCGGAGAGTGGGCAACTTTGTACAACTTGTCGCGACTCGTTAACGAAACTCGAGAGCGGATATGCAAGTAGAACTCGCCACCAATCATTTCGAGTATTTACCTTCGTTGACCCAAATGATCGAAACGTCTGGATGTGACGATTTCCGCAAAGGACACGATTTGTATTTCCAGCGTATTTTTCACGTAAGATGAAATAAAATTTCCGAACCGTTTCGCGAAACGAACTGGCGGATATTTGGAATTCACTGGGCATCACGGCAGCTCGCAAAATATTACGTGCCCTTTCGTTACGGTTTCATCGAGCTTTGCCTAATCCGCGTACTAATGAATGTCGTCGCGATCGCTGGAACGTGACTTGAAATAGCAGGTATGTGTTGAAAACAATTCTTAATCGCCAACCATCGACGAGCTAAACTCGTCGTCTCTGAATTTACGATCGTGGAAATGTGCTCGGTTATCTCGATTCTTCGCAGAGGTAAAGCTCGCGGATGTCCTGTTAAATATGCAAAACGCATCGAAGAGAGTAAAGAAACGTCATAATTTCCGGTGAATAGGGGAGTTGCTTCGACCATGCTGGAACAAGTAGAATTGGGAAGAGAAGGAAGCGAAAAGGAAAGGATATCTCTCTTAGCGAGATATTTATCCGTTAATTTGAACAACTTGAAGTTCGATTAAACGAGGAAGAATATAATGGAGACGGTGGAACGTTATTGGGAGAATGATTCTTTCGAAAATAATAGGAATAATTAAGTAAGGAGAAAATATTACGATTGACTTTGGATCCTCGCTTTAATAGAAATATTCGTAGTTACAATCTGGCTCTCCTCGTTTCGAGAACCCGTCCAACCGAGCGTTCTACTCGCTCCACTGAGTGCCATCTTATTCCATCTGCTTGATCGATCGGAGACGGATTAACTGTGCGACTAAACACGATGCTGTTTCACTCGTACATTCAACTAAACTCTACTTGTTGCCCAAAACCTCTCCCGTGGAAGAGACACGTCACGCCTAGCTGTTTAATTAAAATTAATTTCTACCGATCTAATTTCCGTGCACGACGATGAATCCACGCACGAAAACGTGTGAAATTTTTCTCTCTTTTAAATATATAAATTCAACTTTCTCTCCCTTTCTAGACAAACTTTGATCGCTGCGTAACCAAATTACAACTCGGAGCGTATTCGAAATAACTTTACTCGACCCAAGTTTCATTCATCGAAATCCACCCTTTTGTGTAACTTCTCAAACCATTTCTCTGTCCAATCTCTATTTTCCACCTTCCGTTCCTCTGTTTGTTTCGTAATTTACGGGAAACGGATCGAAGCGGCTGGCCCGGTAAACAAAGAACATAACTGGAAAAACAAACAAACTTTGGGGACTTTGAGCCACGTTTGTAATTTCGCGCAGCCCGGCCAGTTTTATGGAACCGCCCTCTCGAAAGAGGGCGAAATTGTCGACGCGCCCAACCCTTGTAATTGTCGTTCGAACGGCCTTCGACGTCTCTGTAATTTCGCCTTGTTAAACCATCCGACGTAACGGCCTCGTCATCCAGCTCCCGAAGGATTAAAGCGACGGAAGCTCGCTAAAGAGGGCTGAAAGTGGCGGCGAACAACGGAAACGGATAGAACTCTTTCACCCGCCATTTGTCTCTCCCTTCCTTCGTTTCTCACCTATTTCTTCTCTCTCTCTTTTTTTCCTATTCGTTCATTCAACCATAATTTTTACGTATCGTGTATCATATTGCTCGAATACGGAACGCGACGACCGGAAACGACAACATTGGTTGCTATTGATATTCGAAATATCGATTTGGAACCAAGTTTCCCGGAACGGACGTGTTTCTCTCTGCTCCCCGTATATTCTGTCGTTTGGAAAATGGATAATTATTGTAAATTATGTTAGGACGCAAGAATTATAATTCGAATCTTGTTTCAGCAATTTTTATTATTTTATTGTTCTTCGATGTTTCTTGCCTTTCGATAATTTTCATAACAGCACTCGACGATAAATTCTAAACGAATAGAGGAATAGTTTCGAATAGTTTTTATTTTTCGAGGATGTAAATTTTGGCGTGGAGATGCTGTGCTCTTTTTGTTGTACCATCCGTTACCGAAACTTTCGATTTCCCATGGCGGCGTTGGTGATGCTGGTTGAACATCCGTAAGAGGAAGGCGCGCCAGTTTCATCGAGTTATCCCGTTCGGCTAATTTTCTCATTAAGCTGGATTCGGAAGCACGCAGAAACTTGATAGACTCCGAATTTCGATCCAGCTGGATAATATATACATATATGTCACTATATAATAAACTTTGAACGAAAAGTTTCTCTCTTTTTCTCTCTCTGGCTGGAAATGTATATACCATTGCATTACGCTCTACTTGTTTCCGCTATTGCTGTATATATTTTGGATCTGGTTTCGAGTCTGCTCCAGATTTATCTTGCATGAATTTTCTTTATTTTTATTTTTCTTTTCCTTTTTCCCTCGAAAGTTTTTCTTTGAGACGATGCAGCGCTCGAAACGTATCTCATGAAATTTTCATGGCCACAGTTTGTAGATATATACTTTCTGATCAGTGCCTCGAACGAATTACAATTTTTCCGTGAGGATTTATTTCCTCCTTAAAATTGCTTGCCGCGGATAATTAAATGTAAGATTAATTGTATTCAAGATCAAATTATTAATCTTCCTCGAGACGAATAAATTCTTCGAACCGGTTTATGAAAAATCCAATATACAACTGTCCACAATTTTATTAAATCGCAAAATACGCGTATAATTTATTCCAGTCTTCGGTCGGTTGATGCATGACCCGGCCAGGTCGTCGACCTCGAAGGATTAAATCTTTCCCTCAGACTTTTCCTTCTCAAAACACCCCGTAACATTCCTCGTTAAAAATTAAACTTATTCAAGAATTTGTGTCGAGAATTATAAACGCTGCACGCCTATACATTATGCGTTAATTTCCATCCAGCCTATTCCTACTCTAATCTCGCGCATCATTAATGCAAGGGTAAAACACACGTCTTGCGTTTCGTGGCAAACCTCTTTACTCGCTTATTAAAAATTGAACTTAATCTATAGCACGCGTTGTTATATTAATCTCGTACTCCAATCCCAAATTTGCGTCTCACCTCGCGCATTTTTAACGTCACCGACCTCGAAACGATCGAGCACGTTTCGTTCGCAGACTTTTCCCTCTGAATTATCGTCGAACAGCTGGGGGTATCGCGTCAGCCTTGGAAAGGATTGACGTTTCAAAGCGGGGTAGAGCGTCAAGCGAGATGCAGTGGCGGTCCTCCCTTCCACGTTGTTAAGCAAGGGAAAGCTCGTTCGCCGATCTTCTCGACCTTGCCTTGGCAAAAATTTGCGTGCCCAAGATATCGACTCCATCCAATGGAATGGAATCTTGGAGAAAAAGATATCCGATACGGTTTAGAGAGGAATTAAATAATGGAAAGAAATGGAGAAGAACGGAGATCGAATTTTATCGGGGATTTGAAAAGAGCGAGGATTGAAACGAATTTGGAAAAGTAATTTTGTTGAATTATATTCTTTTCGATTAATTTTAACGTTTTCTTTTTCGTTTTTATTAAGAATTATTAATCTGTGAAATAATTCTCTGCCAGGGTGAATATAAAAAGAAATTTATTTCATTCGGTGGGGAAAAGTTGAAAAGCGGAAAGGCTCGATCGAGAAAACGCCAGGACGAGAATTGATATTCTTGCAAAGAGCCAGTATTGTGTTTGTACACTCGAATCCCTATTGAGTCAAATATATTTCCTCGACATTTGGTGACAAGAAATCGATTATGCTTAACTCCACCCTCCTCTCTCAATTTCGAACTGAAATAGAAAAATCCAAGACTCGAAAATTATTCAATCCTTAGCTCTTCCCTCGAAAACAAATGTTCCTCGAAAGAAAAAAAGAAAATCTCCATGTTCTCCCCTACTCTCAGAAACGAAACGAGGCAATACGGCGCGTTTCCACACGAACGTTACGTGTCATTCCATCGCAGGCCGCCTAGTTTATCGTAAACCGAGTAGATTCGTGTCTAGGTTGAATTGGGGATGAGAGAGAGGGAGAAAGATAGCCTTGAACAATACGGGGCTCGTTCATTTTCCCTGGCGAGTCTCGTGTATAAATTTACCCGTGGCAGGAAACGCATATTGCTGAATGAATTAGGTGAGATAATGAGTGGAATAAATTCAACCAACGATTGTATCGCCTTCCTTTTCTTCCATTCCTGTGCGCAATCACCGTACACCAAGATCCTTGAATAATTACGAACGTGGCTCGAATACAACGAGGCGATGATGCACCGTTGAATTTTCCGTTTAATCTACGAATCGTGATCCGATATTGGCATATAAATCCTACGTATCGTTGTACCATCTCTTTTAATCGTACAAGCGGAGAACGTACAAGCGTTGTTGAGAACGATTAAAAGGTGTTGATTCTCCATCTCGTTCAATTTTTTAACGAGAGAAGAGCTACTCGATCGTTCTAAGGAGGCCATCCGTGAATAATTTTATTAATTAGACGTTCGATTGGATTTTTGTTAAAATTTTGAAACTTAACGTTGTAAAATTAACAGGAGAATCGCTTCTTATTATAATCGATTTCTATTTTTTCCAACGATCCACTAAATATCAAGATACGCAGAAGCAAATCCTTTATATACAATTCACGAGTTAAAATGGGATCGACTTTTCTATAATAGGATGTTCTATTGCGAGAATTTTCAAAAAAAAAAGTATCTTTCAACCAAATCTGCCAGTCTTCCCTAATATTTTTAACGTCACGGAAAGTATTATTGTATCCCGTGACGGGAAAAGGAAAAGTCACGTCTATTTTCAAAGTTGGAAGAGAAAAATCTTAAGATAAATCGCCTCTATAAGTAGACGGCTAAATAACGAGGCTAATTGCGTATCGTTGTTTATTTATTTTTATCAACGTCGAGGAAAATGCATCGCAAGAAGAAAAATATAGGACAACGCGGAGAAAATTGTGGGATGTAATTGGATGGATTTTGGGATGGAGGGGATATTAAACCGTTTCTCAAAATCGGTTCAGAGAACGATCATGATAGTGGTAATTAAAGCTCGGTGCCACCTCGAAACCTAGCGCGTGATTTGCAATGGTGCTTGCCGTTTACGAGCATATCGAGGAACACCTGCGCTTCCGTTAATGAAGTTCCACTAGTCCCGTGTACGTCGGCATTGATCGTCGATCGATCACTCGACGTATTCTCTCCGCAAACATCGCGACACCGAAAATCCAAGTGTCTAATTAACGACGAGCGATGCTGTCTCGCATGCGAGTTAAAAATGTTGGACAATTTAGAAAAAAATTGGGAGTGGACGAAATTTCAAACGTTAAGTTTAAGATTTGATGGATGGAACGTTGGAAGGGATGGCGTTACGTTGTGCAAAGAGGAAGAAAGTAATTACTTGTAGGGTAATTGTGGGATATTTTTGAGATGCGCGAGTTGGAAAAGTTTCCTTTCGCGACGGAGAAAGAATTTTTCGAGTATCGTCGAGGCGGAATGACTCGTTCGTATAATATAACGGTTAATTGTGGAATTAAAGTTGTACGTTCGTATTAATTAAACTGTTACGCGTTGGTGGTGATGATTTATTCGTACGAGAGACTCGTTTCGATACGTATTTTTTCAGAATCGAAGAGAAAGAACTTTATGAACCGTGATTTTTAATTAATCCATTGTTGAGATAAATAAAAGAGAGTTTCTCATCGATCGCAACAACTTTATATACGTAAAAATTCGTGTATCGTATATAGCTCGGATTTAATTAGAAAGAATTGGAAAGAGAATTGTCGCTGGAAATAAAGAATCGATCGATGATTTTACACTTAACGTTTCATTTTCATCTGAAATTGTACCTGTGTAACGTTGATGTCAAATTGAAAATAATTTCAACGAAAATTCATCGTCACGGTTTATAATTGCGTTGAAATAGTGCGGCGTCCGATCATCGATCATAATTGTCTGTTGTAGAGCGACTTGGTTGTCGAACAAGTGTCGCCACATCGAGTCAACATCGATTAAAAACAACTCTTGCGGGCATTTACAATTACCAAAAGCGGAAACATTCACCGCGCCCATTATTCCGCGTTCAATCACCCCGCGGAAACATGGCCGGTTAGTCAAACGATAAACATCGAAAATCAACACAGATCGTGCACGCTTTTCCTCGCGATAATAAATATCTTTCGAGATCGATTCATCGTATATCGAGCCAATTCCATACAGAATTTTTATCTCGAAACAAGTTCCCCTTCGCTTAATCGGATCTTCAACTTTTGCTCGAGACGAGCCCCGCAAATATCCCCGTTGCACGCAGCCCGTTATCCGCCGAAATAAGAATATCGTACGACGAGATGGGGGACACGTGGATTCTCCTCGCCCCCTCGAAACGCTCGAGTCAGGAAATTCGAAAGATAAAGGAAGTTTGCGAAAGCCGACGGCGACTTTGGCCAGATCTCGTAATCCGGAGATGAATTGGAGCGATCGGGATCGGGATTTGCGCGGGGCCGCGTCACGTACACGCGAGAGAGGGAAGAAGAAGGCGTCGTTGGGCGTCGATACGATCGATAGGAGAGGGCGGCAGCCAACAGGTGAAGTTAGCATCGCGGAACAAGCGGTATGGAGGCCAAGGGGAGAATATAAAATTAGCCGGGCCGGATAGAGGGTTGCCGAGTCAGCTCGTCGGATGGATCGCTTAATGGATCGCGCTCTGGCTTCGTTATCGCTTCCATCGAACGGATCTGGATCTTCACTTCCGCCACGCGTGTCGTATTCTCCGTATTCTTTTCTCTTCTCCTCTTCGGATGCGCGAATCGGGTTTCGAGCAAAGACTCGACGCTTTTTCCGAGGTGGAAGATTCTTTTTGTTTTTTCTGATTTTCTGAGAATTGGTAGAATTTACTTGAGAGTGGAATTTTTCTTTTCTTTCCCTTTCTTTCTTTTTTGTTTGGTTGCGAGTTGTTATTTATTTAGTCGTACGCGTTTTTGCCGGATTTCTTTTAGCAATCTTGAGGGAATCGGGGAATTGATGGAACGAGGTTTCGCCACTGGGATTTCATATTATTAGAATTTTTCCTCCGTTTCGTTCCCGTGGCATTAATTATTCCAAATCTTTTTATTATTTCCCTCCTTTCGACCTTTGCAACTGGGGAATCGTGTGCCGGGATTTGCTATTATTAAAATTCCTCCTTTTCTTTCCTTCTTTTCTTTCATATCTAACCTTGCACGTGGGATTACGTCCATCCAGTTATCATCCACTAAACCGTTTCCTTTATCGTAACGTTGTACGATTAAGATGTTTCCAATTCGCTCGAACCTTTTTTCTTTCTTTGCCGATGATATAAAAATATTCGCAAAGCGATCGAATATAAATCGTCACGCGAGAGAAAAGGACTGGAACCGTGGAAGATAATGGCGAAAATCCTTTCTCCTCGTTAGCGTTTGAATCCGAAATCTCTTTCCGGAAGGGTTGTCGAGTCGGGCCGCGTCATTAGTCAAAGCCAGACACACGCAATTTCCTCCAGATTCTCTCCACGCTCCTGGATGGAGTCCCGACCGATACAATTTCCGTCTATTTAGTATGGGTGACGCATGAAAGGGAAAGAAACTCTGGAGGAGGAACGTCTCTCGCGGGACGTCTCCTGTTCGATAACCCACCGCGACAGATTCTCGTCCATTTTCGTTGATTGCCGTCACCTCGGAAGGACTTATCTCTTATTTTTCTGGAACACGTGAATCCTCTTTGAGAAGATAAAACTTTGAGGATGATTAATAATTTATTCCGATGTACGAATTTTTCTGCTTATCAATATTCGAGGAAGAGTATTCTTTCTGGAATTTGGACAACTATAGACTGTAGGATTTCATTAATGTATATATAAGGATGATCGAATCGAGAAAATTTTTTAATCCTGTCAAACGGTTTGCGCTTTTTAACCTGCGATCGATCCCTATCCCGCATCTGTTGTCAGTTAATCGAATAAAGCTGGCGATAATGCCGTAAATATTATTTCATCGGAATATATATACATATATAGAAGCAACGAGGTTTTGCAATTCAAACTTCTGCCCGGATTCCCACGAGTTGTTTCGATCGCGATGCTAGTTCTTTTGTTGTTTTCTCTCTCTATCTTTCTCTTTCTAGTTCCACCATGAAAACGTTTATACTCGATGGAAATTGTGGAAAAATGTTCCCCTCGAAATATACACGCACTCCCGAGGGGAAAATAATAGAAACGGATGGATATTTTTTTTTTTTTGAAAATTAAATTTCCGATTAAATTTCTCTTATCGTAATTAGATTTCGTTAATTTTATTAATTAGGGATAATGTATTTTTATCATCGGTGAATATATCTCGATGCTTACTCGTTGTATATCTTTGATTAAAAAAAAATACTCGACAAGGATACAATTTTTCAATCGTTCACTTTATCCATTTTGTCACAGATTGGTCTTATTCCTTATATCGGCCTTGTTCGAAAAAGTAAAAATAAAAGTTATAAATAATATTCTCCCAGTTTCCATAAAAAAAAAAAAAATCTCAATTTCAATGATTTTACAACCTCGTTCAAAATAACACCGTCGATAAAAATAAGCGCAACCCCTTATTCAGCCGCGTGTCGATTAATCGGAATAGAAAAAAAAAAAAAAAAAAGAAAAAAAACGAAAATCCGGATTCGATGGTTTAAATAAAAATCCCTTCCGCTCGAGCGAAGGATGCGCCAGTTACGAGGGCAGAAGAGAGAACAAATACTGGAATTATCGAGAGCACTTTGTTATTTCGCGTCGAAATTTTGCGAAAGTTTGGCCAACGATTATTGCTCATCCTCCTCCTCCTCTTCCTCCTCGGGTGTTGCACATTTTTGCACGGAATTGCAAGAACAATCGTGACGTGCAGGGGAAAGTGGGAAAGGGGCGGAGACACGAATGGATCGACCCCCGTTCCAACCACCTACGTCGAAACTACAGGCTGGGATAAAAGTAGTATTTTTACTTGAACGTTTATTATTCTTCCAGTTTATATATTATATAAATATATCAGATGATCTTTCCTTTTTTCTGCACGATTTTGAGAAATATTGCTTATTCCTTGATACGTGATTTAGAAATTTTGATTCAGAGTATTTTTTACTCGCACAATTGATATCGTGATATCGATCGATCTTAACTCGATTTTCCTTTTCTTTCTTTCTTTTCTATTCGAAATCGTCTTTCAAACAAGTTCTCGGGGAGTCCTTTTATACCCGTTCTAGTACATTTTGTACAAAGAAGTGAAACGAAGCGGAAGAAGGAGGAACTTATTCGAGGTTTCCGGGAGAAAGAGTCCGAAATTTGCAGATTTTCGCCAAGATGGAACGACGTCGTCGAGACGGTCGTCGGCTTCTAAGGGTGCAATCGTACAACTTTGATAAGCTTCCTTCCGTCGAAACGAACGAGGAAAAACGAGCAAGGGAAAAAGATTTCGTATTGTAGGAGGGATGGTCGATATTCTTTCTGCTCGACGATTTATTTTTCACGATGGTTGATGTTACGACGGATCAACTCCGGAAACAAAGAATCTCTTTTTTTTTTTCTATCATGGAATTCTATGGAATAAAAATTATCGAAAAAAGTGTATAAATAAATCGAAGGAACGAGTCGAAAATTTCGCGTTCCAACGATGAAACGTAATATTCGGTGGTGATCCTGTCAGATATGATCGCTTTGATTAAATCTATCGATTAAAGAAGCTAATAATTTTATAACTCAACAGTCGAATTGTTTAATTTTAATCTCGAGAGAGAGAGAATCTGAGGATGAAAATCATCGATTTGGAAACTATTCAAACTTAAATTTCTCACAAAACTCGACGTATAAGAGAGAAAAGTGAAACACGGACGGGAAACTGCTATTTCGCGTGTTCCTTGTGCATAAAGGATTTGATATATTACGTACATAAAAAAAAGAAAAGGAAAAAGAAAAAAGGAAAATCCACCATTTCGTCGTGTTTCAAACGTTTTATAATTTCGCCATTCCCACCACGTCGGATATTCGATGCGAAAATCATTAAAGAATTTAAATTTCCAACGGGAAATAATATCCTCGACTCGGCCTGGAAACTTGGCTAAAAAAGGAAATCATTTGCAGAGAATAAATTGCAATAAGATAAAATAAAAAAACTCGTTGATACGCGTATATATATACATATATCTCGACCAAACTCATTATTTCTTCGTCACGAAACGATTTCTACGACTAACGATGGCTGTAAGAGGAACGCCGAGGATTAACGAGATAGAACAGCCACGTGTTGAACGTTCCTTCCTGCATTCCTCCGTAAAGAGAACGCTTAAAGAATTTTTCTTTTTCCCTCTTTTTTTCTCCCCCTCGCCACGTATACGCAATTCGACTTTGGAGAGAAGAAAGAAGAAAGGAGCAAAGGCGCTTTTGTCACGCAATTTTCACCAGCCAGCCGACCGATGGCGGGGGAGAGAAATCCGATAAACCTTTTTCGAACCCTGTCCCCTTTTTCATTTTGTCGCGAATCGTTCATGGAAACCTTCAACCGGGAAACGAAATACGATTTAAGACGAAATTGAAGGAGCTCCCTCGGCTGGATTTTCTCTTTTAAGAATCTCGCTGCAATCCCGCCACCCGTGAAAAATGTATTCGAGATTTAACTCGGGGCAGGGGAAAACAGAGATCCGCGGGATGGGGGGAGGAGGGAGGGAATGGAGAATGAAACTATCGTATCGCCGTTATATTTCATATATTTCCTCCGCCTGGAATCGATAGTGCCACTTATTCGATGAATTTCAAGTTCGAGTATAAATTTACCAAGAAATATGAACTTTTCTTTAGTTGCTTCTTTTTTTCATTCGAATTATTCGAATTAAGGAATAAAGAAAAATATACATATGCTCGATTGTTCCCTGCGTCATAGGAAGGCGGAATCGAGATTCAATTTCTTAAAAAAAATGGGAAGAAAAAGAAGAATCGAATCCGAATTAGGATGTTATGCGCGATCGAACGGTGTGTTTTATTTATATGTTTCGCATCGGTGGAAGATTATTTCGAAGGGAAATTTGACAGTGACAGGTGGCCACGGTATCGACAGTTTCGAAACGAAGATAGAATTGTAAAAAGGTTTGGATGGAAGTGATTATTTCGCAATTATACGCGATATTAATAATTTTCGACTGTGCATCCTAGGAAGAAAAATTGACCGATGGATTCCGCCTTGTTTTCTACCGATTCGTACATCGATCAATTGATTGGTGATTAACGAATGAATAATAGATGAGAATGTAATGATTGAATACATTTCCAAAGATAAATCTGTGTACCAGACACATCGGTTCGAAAGTTATTTCAAAAAACGAAGGAACTAGATCGTATGATAAAATAAATCTTCCTGTTTCAATCTTTGAAATACCAAGCAAAGTATGTATCGATCCCACGATTATTTTAAATCTTAAACTGTTTCAACGTGAAAAAATTATGGAGGTTTCCTTATTCTTTTTGTCAGGAGGAAACGCACGTTCAGAAAGATATTCAGCCCGACCTAATTGCTAAATCCGTTGCTGGCTCGGCGCGCGATAGATCGATATTCCGCCATTCGATACGTTCATAGGCAAACGGGGAATATTTACCTAACCCACCCTAGCAAAAGGGACCTCGTGTCGCCATGGCGAAAACGAGAATGGAGGAGAGGATGGAAAAAATATTCGAAATTTCTGCCCTGCGCGGTCATCGATGCGACGCGGTGGAAAAAAATTGGGGAGAGGGGAAAAAATACGCGGAATAGAAATTAATAAAAATCGCGAATCCAATTTTTCATCGGAATTTATTTAACTCGGGTAAACACGGGGGCGAATATGAATCGGTCGATGGCCCGGCTTTTTCATCGATCCATTCGTGTATACGATTCGATGAAAATTATTATTTTGGATTCCATATGCGCGCCTCATTACGGCTCATTTACAAATGATGGCGGGGTAACGCGATACAAAAATGCAAATGAGAGGAGATAGGTGCATTATTGGACGGGGGGATGGAGGAAATCGGTCGTGAAACGCGTTCCTTAAATTGATCGATATCGGTCCATTATTGTTTGTTTCGGATACATTTTTTCCCCCGATTGTTGCTAATATCCCGTATTTTGAAATCAAATATTTTGTTTAATTTTAAATACGCGCGATATTTTATCGCATTGCGGCTTTATATTCGATAATAAAACTCTTTGCTTTTTTCCAAATTACTTTATGACCGAATTTTATTAATTTTCAACTTTTCTCAATTTGCGTTTGATTTTCCTATTATAAAAAATACATCCAAATTAAATATAAAAAATATACGTATCGTATTTTATGCCCACTCCAACGTATCGAATGCAAAATTTAAAAATTGAAAAACAATGAATATGCATCTCGACTAGTTAATCCGCACGATATGTTTGAAAACAATTTTTCCAGTATATAATATAAAATATATGAAACAACTTGTAAACCTTATATACTCGTCAAAATGCAAAATTCTTTATAATCAAAAAAGAACGGGGAGAAGGGGAGAAGGAAAAAAAAAATCAGGGAGAATTTTTCCCAAAGTTCGCCAACACCTCCAACAGCCCAATGATACTTTATGGAAATAAGAAAGCAAACGCAATTTTCAAGAGTAGCGTGAGAGCAGTACCCTCTCCGCATAAGTCGTCCTTATAAATGATGGTACTTATTCATTCCTGAAAACGAAACGAAGAAAGCAAGAGTTACGTTACATTTCTGAAATATCGCGTTCTCTCTTCCCACGCGTAGACGTGGGATGGAACAAAAGTGGCGTGGAACCGTACCTGACCAATTCCTACGGATAACGATCGTTTTTGGCTTCTGTTGGGCTATTTCACGTGCTCGAGGGATTCGGCGACCAAGCTACGGAGAATAATTCGGGGATCGACCCTCGAGACGATGGAACCTCTCTCTACCTGGCTGTGGAAACCTCCGCGATTCTACGAATGTGGAACTGGAAGAGTTTCGGCAAATCGAGGTCTACTTTCTTATCGGGGACGGAATCAGAGTGGAGAAAATTATGATCCAGGAGCGAAAACGAGATTTCGAGTTAGGAAAAGGAAAAAATTATTATAAAAATTGACTTATCAAATAAATTATATCATGGTTTTAAAATTAATTGTATTAATGACGTTATATATAAAATATAAAATTATTAAAAATAAAAGATCTTATTTAATAGATAATTCTGAAACAATGAATGAAAGGTTTAACTCGATGAACAGGAACTCGATCAAATGAAAGGGATTACTATGTGCTGCTTTGTTTGCGTTTTATAAATGTATAAATATTGTAAAGGAAATTACAAGGAACGAGAGAGGCATTGTAGAGGGAAACTAACCGATAACAAGTGCGCCGCGAGTGAATAACAAGTATCGGATCATGCGTGCTGATACTAAGGACCTCGAGATAGCCCGAGTCAATATCGGTGACCCCGAGGTCACGGTGCTCGATAACGAGTATCTCGGGTCATGGAACCCAATCTCTCCGCGCTTTCCCTATGACACGGATCGTTTCCAATTATTTCGCGTTGCATATGTAATCACAGATCACGCGTATAATAGTTGATCAGATACGATACGATGGAATAGTCCGTGAATTGAAAATGAACATCAATGGTGTATAACTCGATACCACCGTAACGCGGCTATTAGCCCGATTATTCAACTTTGTAACGGTTTTACCGTTGCCCGCGTTTATATTTCACGGAAAAGGAGATTAGAGAATATTCCCCGATAACACCGAGTATTATTGGATGATAATTAGAGAGGGTATTACGTTAGACAGTGTTACGAGAGATACGTAATGGATTCGGTTACATCGGTCCGATTTTAATATTCAACATTTCAAGATATTCGAAATTTGTTGGTTAATTGACGATACGATCCGAGATTTTAAAGATTATTTCGCTCCAGGATAAATCGATATTTAATTTCTCACGTCCCTTTTCATTTTTAATAATGTACGGAATATATAGAATTTAATCCTATTAAAATTGCTATCGAAATATCGATTCGAACCACATCTATTAATCTATTTCCCACCCCCCCTGGCTTGTCCCATCCAATCGCATATAGTTTCATTCGCGCGAAAAAAAAAAGGAATTTTAATTACTAATCACGCATCGCTTGTCGCGACGAATCATCCCTCGCGACTCGTGAATTCCTCCTCCTCAACGAATGAATCAATGGCTCCTGGAAAAAATACAACTCTTTCCTTCCCCTTTCCAATTTTCGTATCCCAAGTTGAAAAATCTTGGCGTGGCACGGGGATCGCTGTTTAAACATCGAAAACGGTATTGCGTAATCAGGGAAATGCACGGTGTTTTGATCAACGCGATTCGAGGAGGGAGTTGGTATTTTTTTCCACGCCTATTCCAACTGCCCCTCTCTCTCCCTCGATACGAAACGGAGAATTGCACCATGGATGGAAAAAAAGGGAAAAAGATACACGTGTTCCGATGGATTTTGATCGGAAATATGAAACCGATGTTACGTGAAGGGAATGAGCTGCAAAGAGGATCCGTGAAGGGAATTACCGGTGCGCAACCGGTAAATGGAAACGAAATATACCGGTGTAGTAGTAGCGTGATGGTGGACGTGGCGAGAAGAATGAGAGAAATGGAATTTCGCCTGACCTTTCTCTTTCTTCCCTTTCTCTTTTTTTTTCCTCTTTCGTTGCTTCCATTTTTAGATTTTCGAAAGATTGGAAATTATTAAGAGAGCGTTGGATTGGCGTGGAATTATCGATGGATCGTATACTTTACTAACCTCGATCGAAGTTAAATTCGTTCTCCTTTTTTCCTCCTTTTAAAAGCTATACGAACGGTAGAAATACGTGTTTTTTTCCTTTCTGGATTCGCGAGTGAAGAGAGAAGTAAGCGATAACAAACGATGTCGCGTGGGGAAAAAATGTAATGGCGGTGTTTACGTTGGCACGCGTCCAACTGTTTCGTCGTAGGAAACGTATCATACTATTAATTAAAGGTTTCGCGAAAACCTAAAAAACGTACTTACACGGGCGAAACAAAAACGTAACCAAATACGTAGGCGCGCGGGATCGGAGGAAAACAATGGCAGAATTCAACGATGCGCGAATACGATGCCCCGAAACAACAACGACGACGCGAAATTAAATAAAATTAATACTCGTTCACCGCGCGTGTTTGTATTATAAATTTTATCCCCATCGATTCATCACGTTCGAAATATGAGAATTATCGGTGATTAATATCGAAACTACCGAATCGGTCAAACGATTGAAATTTAAATAGGATATTCCTTCCAATTGAACGGATCCCGTAGTCAATTTAATTCGATACGTAGGAAAATCAATTTAAATCTTGTTACATCGAATCAGTCGCTCCATTAATCCATCCAGTTTAATAGTTTACCAATATATTATCGCTTCCTAATCTCCAATATTCCTCCTATCCTCCTTCGTCGTCGGGAAAATAAGATATTTCTGAATATTTAATTGAACGAAATACCGCAGATCGACGAGTGGTCGTCAAGATGGACGAATCTGTTGACGATATCCGATAATAAATGAATAGAAGTGTCACATATTATTCTTGGAGCGAGCAACTCCGCGAAATAACTCGTCGATGACACGGGCTACGATCAACATTTAAACGGAGGCTATTTCTCGCGCTCTTATTATAACTTATTAAGGGATCTTTGTTACGAAGGAATTTGCATATATATTGTCAATTAATTCTGGAAAATCACACGCGTTTGTAACAAAAATATGCGGGAACAGATGTGTGCTAATCGTAAATCTCGTTGGTGAATAGCTGTCGTAGATTTGGATATAAAAAAAAAAAAGAAAAAAAAGGATAACACAGGCGGTGTTGCACGCGAAATATAACGTGAGCTTTTGTGAGAAACGGTTGGGGGGAAATAAATCAGGCTAGATTGCGGGATAAGCTTGGATATAAGGTGAAGTTGGGAAAAATTGGAAATTTTTAGTATTTTGGAAATTTTCGCGCAAATTGTTGCACGAGAGATGAAATATGAATAACGTATAAAATATCTTCCCGTGTTTGGTAAAGCGATTGAAAAAAAATATATTTCCATCAGCTTTTCTGGAAGATTATACACGATATATTCGAGAGATTCGTCGAGTAGATGCATAACATTTTTAATGATTTAAAATTCGATTACTTGCCGATAAAGAAAAAATCGCGAGCGTCTCGTAAGAATATCTTATCACCCCGTAACAACTGGTCGGTTCCCTTTCGATCGCGAGTCGTTATTCGTTTTAATCTCTTAATAGAAACGAAAGATGGCCGAAGGGAATCGTCGTCCAATTCCCTGGATCGCGTCGCAATTATAACTAATCGTCGAAATAAATCGGGTTCGAAGGGAGAAGAAAAGTTAGGGGCCCGTTTCAATTATTAATGGCCACCATCCGGTTCTCCGGATCGGATGAATTTTTTAACAGCCTCGAAGAGAGCAAAGTTTAACCGACGAATGTCACGGCCTTCTCCCCTCCCTATAATTGATACCTTCGGATATTTTTCACAACTTTTCCCCGCCCATCATTTTTCCACGGCGAAAGATAAAGTGGAAACTTTTTTATAATCGAATTACACTTCGGATCGAGACATACATCAAATTGCCGCGACTTTATCGTTGTTTCGTTCGATCGATCACCTCTCTGCTATCAAAAGGATCGTGCAAAAATTTTACTTATCGAGATTTTCCTCGGACGAACGGGTAATTTTAATTACCTCCTTCCCCGAATTCTTCCTTTCCTTTCTTTGCGACTTGTTTCACGAATCAAATTATCCTATTTACGGTGTCGTTAAAAATATTCGCGAAAAAGAAACTGGATGTTTCGAAAAGACAAAACGTCGCAATTCGATCGTAGGAGGAACTTTTGGGAAGCTGATATAAAATGATATTCCGTTGGGGGAGAGGAAACTCTTTGGAGAATTTACGGCGACATCCAACCCCGTTGAATCGACTCGTATCAAGGAGAATTTTCAAACTTACGACAGGCTAGTAAAAAAAAACCGTAAAAGGCAAACGACACGAATTGGAATGCATACGAATATGTGAATGTGCGAATGTGAACGAGCGTGAAAAAATGAAATAAACGAAGAATTAATTGTTTGGACAGAGAGTAGCCAAACGTTGCCTCGACTTGCTTTTTACACTCGTCGTTGCTTGGAATATTATGTGACGAAAGCGTGGAACGTTATAGAAGGTTAAAAATCGGGCGATACGATTAAAGAGTACGATTTTTCCGATCCTCGAGATTCTTAGCAACGGGATGAATAATCGTAGAACAAATCGTGAATTCGAATCCCTTGGCTCTGACTTTTCCTCCCTTTCTTCTTTTTCCTCTCCCTGGGATCGAGAAATATCCTTACGCGAAACGAAAATCATAAATTCGTGTACGATAAATGGTTATAAAAATGGAGGAGGAGCGAAATTCCATCCCGATATTTTTATTTTTATGGATTATCCATCGTGAAAATACGGTTAAGAAACTTTGAAATTTTGTTTTCTGCGTTATGTTCCACGATAATGATATAAATTTTATTTGATTTTATATCCATAACGATGGTTGGAAATATAAAAAGTTGGAAGTTGAAAATTAGAAAATTCGAAACATCATCGAAAATTCGATAATTTTGAGATTTGGCAAAATGTTTTGCGTCGATTATCCACCCAAGTTTCGTAAAATGATAATTAAATTGTTTAAAAAGTTGGAATCAACGGCAAAAAGAGGCGCGTGTGTGGGGAGAGGAACAGTAATCTTTTCGTTAAACGGAAATTTAGCGAGTAACAGGTTTCAAAAGGAGAAACCGTGTTGGAAAATGAAGCGGCAGCAGGAAGAGATAACGCCAGGCTATGGAAAATACACATGGGAAATACCGTGCCTCTCAGTTTTACTCGTGCATTTTCCTAAAGGCTGCCATGGCTTCCGCTACTAATTAGACTGGCTCACTTGTAAATTAATACTTGCATTGTTTATAAACGTGCAATTTCTCCCGGATCTTTGCATCGAATCTTTCGAATTAAACCTACTTTTAATTTCAGGGCACAACGAAAACGACGTCGCAATCTCGTGCTTTTACTTTGTACATTTGTTAGAATAATTCCAAAGAATGCATCAATTTTCTCGATAAGAAAATAAATATTTGTCGCGAAAAATAAGTAATAGAGACGATAGCGTTATTAAAATACGAGATTTGTCGAGAGATTGATACTAATATCGATAAAATCTCGTTCGAGTTATTAATTTATTTACACGTTTGAATATTATTATCGAAGATAATCGATATGGTATACAAAAATGATCGAAAAACGGAATATCAAACTTTGAAATGTTTCTGAATTCTATCAAGGATACTTGAGATACTCTTTCGAAAAAGTTTAAAAATGGATATCGTAAAAAAAGAAATGAAGTGATTTTAATTCCTATCGATTCGTTTTCACCATTCATTTCAAAATATACTTTTACTATTATTTTTCTCGCCGTTTCTCATCGACCATCGAAACATCTTAGTGTTTTTATATTTAAATAGAGAAAGTTGCTTGTTGGAACAGCTTTAATTTACTTTTCGCCCAAGTATCGATTCCATTCCTCGGAAGTTGCTGCTTTGTTGGCGAGTTCAAAGGGAATAGTCGAGTTCAAAGTCTATGTAAAATGATAAGTAACGCTGATGGCAAGTTTTATTCCCACGTTGAAAAAATATCGACCACCCCGCACCCTGTGTTTATGAACCAGTTTCTCCACCAGTGGAAATACCGATTTACTTTCCTCTTCTTTTTTCTTCCTTTTACTTTACTTATCCCTTTCCTTTTCTCGCGAGAAAAATAGAACGCTACCAAAAGCAGTTTGAAGAATTGTTAACAAGCTGGACGGATGATTACTTAAACACCTCTTAACCGCTAAACGATACAATCGATATTCAAACTCTCTTCCTTTCCTTTTAATTTTGCGAAAAAAAGAGAGACGATGTTTGAAGCGATAATAAACGGACTAACACGAGAGAGTTTCGAGAAATGTTCCTTCGCCGAATAAAGCGTAATTAATCGACGATCGCGTTGGAAATGTCTTAGCTGCGATTATTTGCGTTAATCCAGCGTCGAAACTTTATCACGGTTTACACGGAAGCCGAGCAACCGATTGTTAACGAGATAATAAACAGGTCTCGGGCTACAACGGGATAATGAGCGGGCGTAATAAGCCGACATGGGCCACGGGTGTACGCAAAACGCGCATTAACGCGTGTTTATTAACGGTCTGTGTCAAACCGGAATGAAGATATGGAGCGACTGAAAGTTGTAGTGGAAACTAACGAAGGTTGAACCGGAAGGCGATGATCGATAAGCTCGTTTTTTAACGAAGACAGTTTAGAGGGTAACGTGGTTGGAGAAAGGAAAAGGATGGTTTGGAGGAATCATTTCGATTCACAAAGGGAAGGGCAATCGTAGGAAATCGGGACGGAATGGAGGAAGGATATTTTCTAAATGAGAATGTGCGAACTTCGCTCTTGGAAAGCGACAATCCTCGTTTATTCCTTCCTTCGTTCCGCCTTCCGTGTTCCCTTGCACTTCGTTTTGCACGTGCTCGTTTCGACACAACGTGAAACTTGGAATCTTGGGGGATCGATATAGCTGAAGTATTCATGGGTTTTCCTGAAAAGATTTTCTATGCTGATGCCACTTGTTTCTCTAAATAATGAAGAAGCTAACGATACTGTAACTTCGTTACTTTATATATATATTTGTGTCCGATGGTCACCATTTTCGTAACAACAGTTGACGTCTTTGAAAACTTTAATCTTCGAATAATTAAATTTATTAATTTTTGTCCTATCGGCAGAAGGTTGAACGTGGAAAATTAATAATTATTTTTATGCGAAATAATTTTCTAAACGTATTGGTTGGAAAAAGCGGTGGCAAAAAGAGTCGGCAAACTTCTATTACACGTACTCCAATTATACAAATTGTTTGTCCCCTGATGGATTCGGATAAATGGAACTCTGCGGAATAAAAAAAAATTTTGGAACGAGAATTTCCAATTTGTATCGAAATATATCGATATTTGTAAAAACTTTTATATATATATATATATAAAGTTTCGAATAATAGAGGGCAAAATGTTTTAGTAAAATGGAAAAAAAATTCAAAGAACGATTCACTTTTTCAAAGTATTTTTTTATTTTATCTCGCGAAAAGTATCATGGGATTGTTGCGATCGTAATCGTATTTAAGAGGAATTTATTTAGATATATCCGTCGTATAATCGGGACGATAACACTCTGTGAAATTAACTCGTGAGAACGTTTGTTTCCGAATTGAACCACACGTTAATATGGACGTTAACAAGTAGTATTATCAAAGTAATTGTATCGACTATGTAATTACAAAATAAACGGATATCGTTGAATGCTCGTGAACGTGAATAGTTTCGACGATCAAACAGTCTAACTTTCCTAGTTTAACAACCTGTGACCAGTTAATTCGTATTTATATTATACCTTTGAATACCAAACTTCCTGTTGAAAATTTCCGATCGATTCGCAATTGACGTTAGCCCAGAACTCGATTTAACTCGATTAATCTTGATAAAATATCACCGTCTAAGTAAAAGATAATTTTTTATCTCATTAAATTAGGAAAACTTTGAATACAACCTGTCGAGGAGTAAACGATCGTTGCAAGCACCTTCCTCTTTCAAATGCATTTTGATTCATCTCGATAAAACTCGCGGTTCCCGAGATATCGCGTAAAGGAAAAAGGGTAATTTTTTAACGTTTACCATCCATCCTTGTCGATCGGTCGATTATCCCTCGCTCGTCTCGCCTATCTCGTCTCACCCCAGAAAAACGTAGATCCCAGAAAATTCAATGTAGATTTACCATGGACACGTTTGTATTCCTGCAACTTTTTTACCTTTCACGTCTCTATAATATTTTCTGAGAACCGCTTGCGCCATGCGCGAACGTTCGATCGAAAGGTTACCGAATCGAACGGAAATCACTGCTTCTAGCGAATTGTTCAATTTGCCTCGTGTCTCGCGCCGATTGCGCAAACAGCATAGACCGGATCGATCCGTTTTGATATCGCGCAATTAACACCAAGTACGTCTCGTTCGTTTCGAGTAAATACTTGCGTTAATTGACCATCCTCGAAGAACGAAATTGTTCCTCGTATTCCGAGACCTGTCTCAATTTACCGTTGCTTAAGCATTTGCTAAGTACTCGGGATTCACGCGGAGTTGAGATTGAATTGGGATCAGATTCCACGTGTAAAACGATAATCGACGTTGGATTAAATGAAACGATATATTCTTATACGATGTTTATCTCGAATTTATCGGGGAATATTATCAAGGAGAATATCATCGTGTTCGGTATTTAATCCACGGGATGTGTTGTTAAACGTTTTAACGGGTGACAAAGTCGGGCAGAGCGTATTATCATAATTTGGCGTAAGGTTGCAGTCGGTGCGTTGCCGGAGATAGTTTAGAATTGGGTCGGCGAGTCTCTAACGTGCTCCAACAAACGCATATTTCCCGCAAACCAACTCGCCGAGAAGTTTATGCGGCACGGAGATTATTATAGTTTCATGGAAGACAGGGAGCTTTTGCGGGAACGTCTGATTAAAATTTCCAAGGAGATTTAAATTCGACCATCTTGCAAGAATTTTCCCCTTCTTTTCCCTTCGAATATCAAATATCAACGTTGTGTTAATAATATAAATTTGATCGATATGACGGATACGAAGTATGGAATATTATATATGTATATATATTTTTTGTCGAATATTCTGTATCAATTGGAATCTATCGGTTGCCCAAGAGAATTATCCATGTTATTTTTGAGGTGGAAATTATGGAAAATTTCTCTGGGAAAATTTTTAACGCTTATTTGTCACGTTACGTGGCGATATTTTATTATTATTTTGGAACGTTAATTTTGTAAATATATATATATAAAATTTGGAAGGCGTGTTATTTAACTGTAAAATTATCGGTAATTTGTTTCAACATCATTGAACGTGAGTGTCTTCAATTTTAATGCAATCGCCCACATTTAATTTTTTTAATTAATTTCACGAATTATTTCCAACGATATACATATATATATATATCTTTTAAAATATTCTCGTGTTATTTTTCTTTAATTCGCTTTTAAAAAAAATGAAAAATCGCCAATTTTAAATTTCTCGAGGGACAAACGTATAACGTGAAAGAGTCGCAACATCCATAACCTTCCCTTGATATAAAATTTATTTTCCACCTCAGCCTTGTTTCTCAGACCAACAAAAATATTTCTCCCTAAATATTTTAATAAAACCATCTTCAAATTTTCCAACAAGATACATCCACGTCCCCCTTAAGAACCCTTTCGAACCGCACGCCAATCCCTAATCCTTGTCTCTATAACCCTTAAGAATCCGATCCAAATCGAAAATGGACCCTCGATCTCGATCCTGGCCGAGCACATTCGAGCCGAAGTGGATGGATAAAAGCACCTTTAAAAATACTCGTGTTTAAAATCGAATTTTCCACTCCGCTGTCTGTAAATTCAATTATCCTCGAATCTCTGCCGTGTAAAAAATTTTTGCCACGGGAGGCATAGTAATGGGAAGACGAAGGAAGGAAGGATCGATCGATCCTTTCGCGAATCGCGATTACAAGGGGACCCCTTTGTGTCCCCTTTCTTTCGCTCCCTCTTCCTCCCTTTCCACCACGCGGTGTTTCAAAGCGGTTGTTTCGTGCGAAAGAAAGGGAGAAAAAATGTTGCGCGACACAACACCGTGGATGTATTCGTGTAACGAGAAATTAGATAGAGGGGGTTGAAAGATATACGTCGATAAATAAAACGAACGACCTTTCTTCTTCTTCTTCTTCTTCTTCCTTGCGTCGATTATCAATTGCATCGATGTTCGACGATATGGGAAATTTTAATTTTCGGGATAAAAGAATTTTTTAAAATAGATTCATGGAAAGAATTAAAAAGTAATTTGACTAACGACTTTGAAATGAGTAATTGATTAGAACGAGTGCGGTGGGGTTTCTAGAAATAATTAAAAAGTGTTTTATTCCTTTTTTTTTAATTTGTAACGAATGCATTAAATTTTTTAAATTAATTAAAAAATCAAGTTTTTCCCATGGAGAAGTAATTTACGCGGAAATGTGTGTTTTATTTTTGCGGTCGTAACGAAGGCATTGAATTCGTAGAAAAAAGGAAAAAAGGGGAAAGGAAGAAAGGAAAGAAAAAGGGGGAAAGGAAGAAAGGAAAATTGAGAGATTGTTAACGAGCGGAAATTTAAATTTTATGAGATGATAAATGCATTTCGATTTTTTTCCCGAAACGTTTGAAATTCGTATCGATACGTTATCGTTAATTAATGCTGCCAATTCGTTATTAAACCTCGACATTCCAACTTAATAGTACAATTCAATATTACACGATTCGGCTCGAATATAATTAATCGTAATTTATTAATGAAATGTAATTTATGAAAATTTTGTATCGTAACCGAATGCACAGTAGCGCAATTCGATAATACGTCGCCTTTGTTAAAAATCTTGTCCCGCGTGTAAATATTACAAAGCGCCATCGTACGTTGATATCGCAACGGAATGAAAACGTTGGTCCAAATTTAAAATCGTATCCTCCTCTCTTCCAAGTTCTTTTATTATCCCGCTTTCTCACCTTTTCACCCTCCCTTTTCTTTTCCTTTTCTTTTTCGTCCGTTTATTATTAATGAAAAAGGAAAAAATAGAAGAGCAATGGAAACATTATTCGAAAAGAAGTAACAAAAACTCGATCACGGAGATTTGTTTAATAACATAAGCAGATATTGCGTCCGACACACACACACACGCACGCACACACACGTTGTAAAAACATCGGATTACTCGCAGCAAATTTTAAATCTCGCGTCAGATTTTAAATTATTCCCGTACGAATTTGTTTAATACGAATTTATAGCGCGGAGATAACAATCTCGTTTAAATCGAACGTTGGCGTGTGACGAACGAAAAGATGATCCTAAATAATATTTAATAACCGTGAAATATATATTTTTTTTTTTTTGCTTTTTCTTTTTTTTTTTTTTTATCAATTCAACAAAAATTCAAACGATCGAATGTTACTCTTCACAGTGAGAGAAGTCGAAAATTGATTCAAAAATGTAATAGGATGATCGATCGCCTTTCCACGGATGGATGGGATTTAATGAAATTCATTTCGATTTCTCGTCTCTGACAAAATCACCCACGATTCCCAAACAGATCGAGGGAAAGATTTCGGTTCCAAGAAGGGAAATAACGAGAAATTTCACAAAAGATAGGTACCAGATATTAAAGAATGTTGATTAATTCGGAAGAAACAGAAAGAAGAAAGAAAAACTCTTGGAATTGGTCAAACTTTTAGATACCCTCGAAGGAGGAAAAGGTAAAGAAAAAAGATCTTTTCGATGACCACGTGCACTACGAACGGATCGAGGAACGAAGGCGTGGAAGGAAAATCGGCGAAACAATTTGGGACGACACGAACGCGATCGGTGCAAATACGCAGTGCACGAATAAGCCGCGTGACTGGCCATCCACGCCCAAGAGTATCGCTCTTATGACGTGGTGCACACACCGCGTTGCCGTGTGTATCCCATGATCCCTCGGGCGGAAGCTGCCCATTAACCGGCCAATGATGATGCCAACGGACACCGGGTCGGATCTCCGCCTCCTGGCACCGAGCACGTCACTCCTTTTCGTTCCTCGTTCGCGACCACGCGTTGGAAAATCCGTGCGACGAGTTTCGAGAGATATCGTTCGGGCATGCACGATTGTTCGTCGACTAGAAGAGAGCTTGGATCAAAATCGGGAAAGGAGACGGGAAGCAAAGGAGAAATAATTGGAAATCGAGGGTGCCCTTCCGAGCCGTCCATACGTTCGAGAATCCCTATTAGGGGATAATTGGATCGAAGGATTTGAACGATTTCCAGCGGATCTTCTTTCGAAGAAGAAGAAGCTCGACCTGTGCTGCGATGCGATCGGTGGCGACCGCTCGATTAAGGCGTACGTGAGCGGAATATCGGGTAGAAGAGAAACTGTTTCTGTAACTGATCGACGACCTCTGGTTTATCTCGAATAGCCGTAATATAATTATACGTCGTGAAAAGAAAGGAGATCGTAACATTGAAAATTGTGTGGCTGGAATAGAAAAGAGCGAAAAAAGGAGGTGTATTTTGGAGAGTGATTTATGCATCGTTGACACGGTTGCACGATGGATGCAAGAAAAGTGTGTCGTTATGCTCCCTCCTGTGTACCCCACTGATAATCTCAGTGTCGTTGATTAATCGAGCGAACGGCTAAGTTTCTTGATACGCAGTGACATCAATAAGCGATGACCAGTGATCACGCGAGTGCACGTCGTTGTTCCGCCTCGCAGTTTCGTAACGAGTATCTCGCGAGTGACAAAGGAAACCGCCAAGGGATCTACATGGATCGGTACGTGGTTCTTTTTAAGAAAAAATTATCGTTTCATCTCGAAAACTTAGAAATGATTTTTTCTTTTTTCTTTTTTTACGTTGTCGAGAAAATCTTATTAAAAATTTATTCGTCGGATAGATTTTCTTTATTGTAATGAACAGAGTTTTGTATTCCACGGGGAAAGTTTCTTGTTTTATTTGAAAAAAGGAAAGAAGTATCTCGTTTCAAATAATGGCTTCTTTGTTAAACAAATGTTCTCCGTTTTTTACAAAAGAATTTCCGTTTGTTAAAAATATCCCTCATTTATTAAACAATTAGCAACAAGTTTTTGTTAGAAAAAAAGCTTTCGTTTTCAGCGAATTCTCTATTCCATCGAGAGACCTTGCTCGCGTTTGAAACAACGTCGTACGCTAAACGTTACAAACAACGCTTTTTTACATCACGGAAAATTAAAAGAATCTATTTTATTAAAAGAAACGAAAAAAATTCTCTTTACTCGCAAACGAGTTCCTAATTCAATGCATCCTAATTCAACTGCGCAATAAAATAAATCGACGCGTAAAAAAGCTGTAAATGTCTCGAAACAAAATATCAAAAGGACGAATGGTGAACGTTGATGGAATGACGGAAACTTTGCGACGAAATATTTTTTTCTTTTTCTTGTACTATTAATTCTCCTATAATTCTTTTCGCCCGCACTTTCGTGCTTTTTATGCCTCGACAAAGAAACTTTCCTTCGATTTACCGCGACGTCGCCCTAAGCTCTGTCCAAGTTATACGTGGAAGGGAGGGGGGGAAAAAAAAATACAAGGTGGCAGTAAAAATAGCAGGGGATGAAAACGATAGCACGCTTGGGTGTCGGGAGCACGTCCAGGGACATATATTTTTGGAAACTTTTCCTTCGAATTCTCCGAGCCAAGTTCTCCGAATCAAATTATAAAAAGTAAATACACATTTTCGTGCAAAAACAAAAAGAAACACATTCCATGGTATTTTCCTGTTGTTTGTTTTTTTTTATCAAAAATATCGTTTTACGCGCGGCTTATAGAAACGCTTCTCTCGAGCGTACTTCACCGTGTAAAAAAACTCCAAAACTGTTGTGGATCGACTCGTAGGAATTTGTATCGAAAAAAAAAAAATGTCGAAGCGATGGCGAATTCGTAGGATAAATGGAAAATCGGGATTAATATTTCGTGGGGACGATAATCGTGGTTGTAAGGAAAAACGTAAAGCGATAACGAAAGAAATTTCGTTTAATAAACAATGAAAGACACGAGTTTGAAATTTCTCCCGTGTCAATTTATCGTTGATCGAAACTTGTTCGTCATTCGCTCGAAACATTACATCAGCGCCAATATCAATCGCCTCGACCGATGTCGGTCGTTTTCACAGTCAATACACATTTTTCCACGATTGCACGCGATTCACACACCGTTCGATTGGATCGATTGGAACGATGCTCGTTTATAGAAACATCGTCTCGACGAAGATAAATTATTATTCGAGATGAGAACGACACTTGTAAAATAAATTTTACAACGATACGTGAAACGAATCAACAATTTCAGCCTACTCTCGCGACCTTAACGACTCGGTGTCGATCACGAAACTGGCCGAGTTTTATCTTTTTAAGGAAAAAAAAACGCAGTGGAATAAATTGTTCGAGATTTTCCAAATGTGAAATAAAATATAAATAAAATATATCTTAACTTAATCGTCGAAGCAAAGGTCCATATCGTACAAATATATCTCGGTTTTTCTTCGAATACGCGAATAACATAGTTGATAAAAATATAAATATTTTTGCAGTCGTGAAGCGAGATAATCAAAGCGTGAAATAATGTTGTTGCTTTCGTGATTCGTAAATCAACTTGTTTTCTACAGATGCTTGTGATATCCCTGAACAGAGAGATCATAGCTAATTATGAAATTTCCTGCTGAGTTAATTACGGCCACTCGTAATTGTAAAGAGCACCGCGTTTCACGATCGTGTTTAATTGGAAAACCGAGAATGATATTTCACCCGGTATTTGCTACCTAAAGTAAACGATCGATCCAGTGTCATCCTATAAAATCTACTCGAATAACCGGTGGACGAAAAAAGACAACTCGAATTCGATATAATAATAGTGATATTTAAAGTATTCGTGAATCTCCCTCTCCCCCATATTTCATCCCTGAAACGTTTAACGTGATGGGAAAAGATCAAAATTCCATTTAATTGAAGAATTAAAAATTGCCCTCCTTATATCTTTAAAACTAACTGAACTCTTCGAAGAATAGAATCGATCGTTCGATCTGACCTATATACACTAACATTTAATCAAACCTAATGTAAATAAAGATATGTAATGTAAATAAAGAGATAAAAAAAGTAAACCGATATTTTTGCAGACTCGGTGTACCGCTGCACCGCGGAAGAGCGAACAATGGATATGAGAAGAGCAGAGGCTAAGTAGCAGGCTGCAGGTACAGGAACGGAGAGGGCGAAGCAACAGGAAAGAAAGAGCGGATCGAGCGAGAAGGAGCCGAAGAAGAAGAGGAAGAGGAAGAAACGAGGAATATCGAACGAAGAATCCTTCCTTTCGAAGTCAAATCTAACGAGGGAAAGAAAGGAAGAAAAAGAAGGGCAGAGGAAATAACAAGTATCTCCAGGAAGGGAAATAAAAGAGGGAAAATTTAGAGAAGAAGGAGAGGAAAGAAATAGGGTAGAAGGAGGAAGAGAGGAAAAATGAAGGAGATCGGATTATGGACACTGATTTGGACAGTGAGTGTAATAACGGGTATGGGCGTTGCACAAACATCGCAACTATGCCCATCTCACACCGAAATCTCGCCCTGTTCCTGCACCCTGAAGAAATCCGGATTGGACATCATATGCGAGTACACGGATCTGTCTCACATCTCCGATGTGATGAGCTCTCTCAAAGGAAGGACCAACACTGTCATCTTCTATCTCAGGCTCAGGCACAACAGTCTGCCCAAGTTGCAGCCCTACGTGTTCCTCGGCCTCGACATCCGCCATTTGACCATCCACAACAGCAGTCTGGCGAAGCTCGAGGAATCGTCCTTGAGTTCCGTCGGTGAGAATATAATTTTCCCAATATTTCGTAATTCCTAACTCTCCCTTCCCCCACAGGCAATTGGCCAATTGTGATCTTGATATCCGTTCAACTATCGAAAATGCGATCGTACGATTCATTGTGGTCTTTCGATCCGCTTGTTTGGAAAGGAAAAACGTGAATCGAAAGTTAAAGGTTATCGTTACGATCGGTGATGAAGGGGAAGGGGGTTGAAGGAGAATAAAGAATCGGTCCGAATTTGATGTTATGCGAAGGGTTATTTTTAACTTGCTCGTTCGATTTATTTGGTAGGAAGTGGGCTGACGCAATTAGACCTCTCGCAGAACGCTCTGGCCTCGATCCCGTCTAGCGCGTTGAAGGAGCTTCACCACCTACTCATCTTGAATTTAAACCGCAACAAGATCAAGGCCATCCATAAAAACGCCTTCGATGGGTTGGACACTCTCGAGATTCTTTCCCTCTACGAGAACGAGATCTCCATCATAGAAGAGGACGCCTTCACAGGACTGCACGAGTAAATTTCTCGAATCTTTTTATTATTTTACCTTTTTCTCCCCGACAAATCGCGCTGAAGAAATAAATATTAAGTTTGTATAATTTATATTTATAATGAGATGTCGCGAATTTTGAATCCACAGATCGATGAGAGAAAGATTAGTTTATTAGTGAAATAACTGTCTATCTATTAATCTCGTTAAATGTTAAACAAGCTAGCGAACAAATTGGAAATGAAACGAAAAGAAAAAAACTATAATGGAAATTATAGTCGAAAGCTGAGGAGATTGAATCTGGGAGGAAACGAGTTGACCAAAGTGCCGACGCAAGCGCTCCGCACTCTGAATATGTTGAAAAAGTTGGAGATGCAAGAGAATAGGATCGCTTCCATTCAGGAAGGTGATTTTGAAGGTACGTCCACTTTCATTTCCCCCACAATTCTCGACCTCATCCGAGATTTCTTCTCGCGCGTTATCGCCATTCGAAATATCCTCGCCACTCGTGAGACCTTGTCCATCTCCCTGATAAACGATTCCCCTTGGATAAATTGTTTAGATAAATCGTTCAGATTGTTTCGTTCAGAAAGCATAATACTAGGCCACGATCATTCTGTTCGGTCTACCTATCATTTCCGTCGAATCATTCGAAACATGATATAACAGCACCCGAGTTAATCCCATTTTTCTCCTCTCGGAATGGAAAAAATCGATGAAAAATTAATTTCGCGTAAAATTTGATCGATCGAACAACCTCGATACTCTTCCACTTGGAAATCGGCTCGCGCGATAATCCCATCATCCGTTCACGAACGCGAAAACCTATTTTACGTTTCATACGCGATAAAAACCCTCTGAAACGAGACGTACAAATTGACTTACGCATCGAGATCGATACGGGGAAAGGTTATATAATCCTTGTGTATCGAGAAATACATCGACGAGCCTACTAAACTATTCCCTTTCTGTTTTTTCCAGGCCTGGAAAGCCTGGACTCGTTGGGATTGGCGCACAATCGGCTCCGCGAGGTACCCGCCCGTGTCTTCTCCCACATGACGCAATTAAACTCTTTGGAACTGGACGGGAATCAAATTACCCACGTGGATCCGAATGCGTTCATCGGTCTCGAGGGTAAGCAGCGTAGTAATCGCGATTTCCGCGCCATTCCTTTGACCACGGTATGCAATTTCAAACCTTATTATTATTTCTGCCGGTCGGTTCAACGTCCCTCCTACGTCGATTAATCCCACTGATTTCCCATTAAACGACCAGGGATCCGTCTATACCTCCAGTTTCGCGTTGAAACTCGACTAAACACGCGTAACAATCATCCAAATTATTGGAGACGGTTCACGGGGATAATTGCGCGAAATGAAATTAAATCAAATTACACCGTCGAGTACTTTACTTCGAGAGATGTAGGGAGGAAGATTTCTGGAATTCTTTGAGCTTTTTTTTTTCTATTTTGTTGATGTAATGACTGAGAGAGAACAGAAACGAAATATTTCGCGATGTAATAAGTTGTTAGAAGTAAATGGTTTACTCATTTTTCTTATTTTTCTTCGTATCCTTCAAAGGATATTCGATATTTTCCAATTTTAAAAATTCCTCTGATGGAGAATATAACCGGAATAAAAATTTGTAATGCAAATTTGAAATAGTAATCGGTTCGTTTAACACTTGATAATTCGTCGATCAATGGATGAAAATTTTAAAATACATTCGCGTAAATAAAAATTGGTGCAAAGAGTAGTTGTTTCTTGCAAGCACGGTGGTTAAAAAAAAAATAATAATAATTCTGTTTGCTAATATAGAACAAAGTCCGTTCGTTTGGACCGCAAACGAGTTTTCGACCCGATTCGATTCGTTCTACGATTCTAAAATAGAGACGAATCCGGAGAAAAGCTTGAAATTTGCATGTTGGACGAGTTGAGTCGCAACTGCGATCCCTATACGAAGCGATTGTATACGATTTGTAATCTTTTAAAAAAATAACTTGAATTATATAATTAGTGGAAATTACGTTTCCTTTATATTATAAAATATCCCTGTTGATACCCATTTTAAAAAACGTTGATTATCGAGATTGACGAAGATAAAGGAACAAGATGTATTCGAAAAATAAACTTTTCCGATAATCGATCGATGGCAACACCAATTCAAGCGAGTCATACTTTGTTGTAAACAACAAAAAATCGTTAGAAAAACCATTTTTACGCGTTGCATACCGTTGTTCACGGTACAAATATTTGCATATTTATGGGTTTCCACGTAATCCCTCTTTAATAGGTATTATTTGCTCCAAATTTTTTCCCCGATTGTCCTGAACACCCTCATCCGCCTCCCTTTCGCAGCGACTCGATTCGCAAAGACGAATCGCGAAATTTCCAATCCCCATTGAACAATTTTCCCAAAGGGAAATGAATAATAGGCAGGATTAATTTAAATAAAACTGTAAAAACTAACTATGGAAGCTTGTTGTCCATACGTCCATACGTTGCCCCGGCGATTAATTATCGTCCTAATTAATTCTGCTTAATTCATAAACACGTGCTCGACGCACCACGTCATCGATGGAACGTTCATGCATATTTTATTTTAATTCCATTACAGAGAACCTGCAATATTTGCGACTGGGCGATAATAATTTACACTCGGTGCCGAGCGATGCGTTGCGCCGTCTACATCGATTACGTCACCTCGATTTAAAGGCCAATAACATCACCGCGCTCTCGGAGGACGCTTTCACCGGATACGGGGACTCCATTACGTTTCTCAACCTCCAGAAGAACTTGTAATTCCCTATTATTTCCCTATTTAATCGTATCGATATTTCTCCTCGCGTATTTGTTTTATTCGTTTCTCTCTCTATCTATCTTTCTCTCCATTTTATTTTTCATAGAGGAGACGTTTCTTTCTTTCTGTTTCCCAGGATCAAAATATTGCCACCGGTGGTCTTCGAAAATTTGAACTCGTTGGAAACGCTGAATCTGCAAAACAACAAGCTCGTGCATATACCGGAGGAGGTGACTGAAAATATCGTGGATACGTTGCGACACATCGATATCACGGGTAAATGTCAAGGATTCGTTTCTCGCTTGTCTGTAGCGCGCGGTGGACGAGTTTATCAATTCAATTTTCCGCGATAACTAGAATTGTTGGGAACGGTGAATTCGAAATTACGAAGAAGAAAGCGAGGAAAAGAGGAATAGGAGCGAAGAGAAAGTATTTTTTCTCTCTCTCTCTCAACTTTTTTCTTCCACAGACAACCCTCTGGTTTGCGACTGCGAGCTACGATGGTACTCCATTTGGTTGGGAAATCTACGCGACAAGGACGACGAGAGGATGTCGAGGAAGCACACAGTGTGCACCATGGTCAGCGAGAACCGAGAGTATTCCGTTCAGAATATACCGTTGGAGAGAATGGGCTGCGTCGGGAAGAACGCTGGAAGAACCTCCTCAATGGGCACCTGTCACGTTTACACCGATACCGTGTTGCGATTACTGATCGTCGCCGTTGCTCTGCTCTAACTGCGATGTCCGATCGTGTGATGCGCTCGGACACCTCAGTTTCCTCAAACGCGTTCCCCTGATTCGCGCGAAAATTCCCTCGAATTTATCGCCTTTGTTTTTATCGTCCAACAATCGCGTCACGGTCGCGGAGACGTGACACGATTGAACGATCGATATCTATTTCTCGTTTCGCCATTTTAAGCTTTGATAGCGTTGATAGAAGTATCGAGGAAACTGATCGATCGTACGTCAAGTTAAATTATTGTGAGAAAAATTGAATAATAATAATAATTCTTGCAGAGATCAAGAACAAGTAAATCGATATTTTTTTCGTTGGAAGATAAAAATGATTCGTCAGATTTTTGAAAAATATTTACCCATCCGGAGTTTTTGTTGGAAAATAACCGTGTGATTCATAACGATCGACAACCGATCAGTATTTTGACATATTGATCGCGACGTCGTTCGATCGAAAATTGAAGGACGAAATATTGAATCATGGCGGCCATAATTATCTCGATCGTCCGGTCGATTGAATTTCGATCGTAGCGTTCGATTCTAACGTAAGTCGAAAACCACGCTCGAACGGTGTAAAAGGGAGAAAGGGAAGAAACTCGAACGATAACAGGGTGAAAAAAGGCCCTACTATGTTGTAGTAAATGTACAAGCCTTTTTCATCGAACGTTACATATCAAGATCGTTGCCAAGTATTTTATGGATGTCTGTTAAAGCTCGTGCGAACGCGAGATGCGTAGTATAATTCGATAGAAAATTCGAATGTCTGTAGTTTAGCCATTTTATGATCCACGGACATTCATCTTATACATATCAACCCGTTCCTGGAATCATTGAGACGAAGTCATCGACATTTCTTAATGTTGCACTTCGTACGTCACAGTCTCGTCAAATAATAATAATAAAAAGTAGAACGTCACTCTTCGATTTTCATTGTTGCTGAAAGTTACGGAGATATTCGTTAATTAACTCGGCCGGTATACAATATTTTGTAAATTGATTTATCTTATTTATTAATCGTTATTATTATTTTCTCTTTTTTTTTTGTACTATCTCGATATATTTATCCCACTTATTGATATTTATTTCCAGAAGTATTACTCGATCAAGAAACGTTCGATCGAAACGGTCAGGGTATCGTATAGATCGATTCAAACGAGTTCTTCAACTCGCAGTCTTTGGCGGTGATATCTTGAGATCATTCAAATGCTTAACTTCGTTCACAAAGGAGCGGCCGGTCGAAATGAAATAACGACTGCTGATAGAACGTAATATACTCAACAGGAAACCGACACTTGTCAATTCCGGTAGAGCACGATTCATTGAAATGGCTCGTCGCTTCTGTTTTGTGATCTCCACTGCTACTCTAAACGTCGACACTTATACGCGCGTCATAAAATTACAACCGCCTTTCAGCAACGCCGCAAGATGAAACGATAAAATGATAGTGTACGTCGCAGTTACGCTTTTGCCGCACGATCTTTAATTTCTAACTAGATGTTTTTAAGTTCCCCTCCCCCAAGCAACGCGCGGATTGTGACGTGCGAACACGTAATGCTTCTATCTTCAAGTTGCGAAACGTGTTCGAAGTTAATTCGAAACTTATGGCGTGTCAAAGATAACTGTAATATTTTTCGATGGACGGGAGAAATTCGATTGTTGTTACGAAACGAAGAAAGTATAAAGACAAATCCTGCATTGTAATATTATATTGTCAGATATACAAGTATATGTATAATTTTTTAGGATTATTCGGTTACGAATATGTTGATGAGAACTTAGTAAAATAGCATCGAACACCTTTCGTACACTATATCGCGTGAGATAATTATTATGATATTGAAAATGCGTTCACAAAACGTAGTATCGTAAAAGCGTTACACAAGGAAAGTAAATTGTGTTTTACTATTCGATAATTAATATAGAATAATAAGAGAGTAATAATGTTAAGGCATTAATATTACGAGTAATACTTGCATACCGAAATTAATAAGTAAATAATAATGTTACGTCGTGACGCGAACCATCATTCTAATAAAAATCGAAGGAGATCTTGAAAACTTTTAAAATTTTAAAATTTGTTCTTAAATATACAGCTCTACTGAATAATTTTAATCATATCGATTGTTTTTTGTAAGATAGATATTATTATTTAATTAAGTAAAATTCTTAATATTAATATTCGATAAATTTCAATAAATGCTATTTTTTTCACTATCATACTTTTTTATATAGAAATGAAAATTAAAATTATCTCCTTCGATTAAGAAAAAAAAGGTTCGTGCCAAATCACACAACACACACATATCATTTATACGCCCAAAATTTTACCTGTAAAAAAATAGTTAATTAAGGCTTCACTGATATAATCTCTAAAGATCGTATATATATCGTAAACGTATGAGATTTAAGAGAATTTATTTGTTAATATATATATATAATATATGTATGTTACATATATACACATTATTACGATCATCAAAGATATATTATATACTTATATATTATATATATACATATACGCATTGGATGTTTTTTCTAAGAAGTTTCATCGATATGAAAATATCAAGATATTATTTACATATTATTGTTACGAGCGAATTATTCGATTATGCATTATTTAATTGCATCATTTATTTGACATTTATCCATATACATTAATTTTTCTCTAAAAAATTTTTTTTGATAATAAAAATTTAATTCGAGTAAATATTAAGTTTGATTTAAACGATACGCCGAATGGAATTCTTTGCAGGCCCTACATATAGCTTAGAATCCGCAGGAGGCATATCAAAAATAATTTTTTCCAATTTTAATTAAATTAACATCAATTATTGTATTAAATTTCTAGTAAAACGTTCGCTTGAACAATAGGATGTGAATGATCGTAAGTTGACAAAAAAATATCAGTAGATACAGAAATAAAGAAAATAGTAACGTTAGCATAGATGCACTTATCCAGTGAGACAGGAGTTTAGATCCCAAGATTAAAGACTGAATCGAAGGGAAAAAGTAAAAATATAAACAAACATATTTGTTATGATATTAATTGTAGCACGATACATTCTTAATTTTGTATTTCATTTTATTTATCGATAATAGTATTACTTAGTATTTACTTAGAAATTTAAAAAAAAAAATTTGATACAATTAATTTGATATATTGATAATTTGACAATTATAAATTTCTTCTTAATTGTATTGATTTCAATATTGATATAGTAGTAATGATAAAGAACACCGGGACTCCTGACTCAGTGTAGTGAAACATATCCTTTTTAGGTGATCGTAGAACGATGAAATGGGTTAGTCACTTGCGCATATTCGCGTTGAAGGCACCCAAAGAACCATGTCGAGACATATCTCTGATGGCCGTAAGTTTTAGTCTCGCCGGCTGCGTTGTTATTATTACTAATTATTATAAGCGGTATTTTTGTACAGTGTCTTACAGTGATCGAGTCGTTGCAAGCGCAGCCGACGAGCCATTCACGGCATAGCCATATTATACATAATATAAATATATACACATATTTATTTCAATTATATAGCGCGTAATACTCTGATAATCTCTCTTTAACGTACACATAATACATACAGAGATGCGTATACACGTATATTAAACATAAATTAAAAAAGACATTAATTTAACAAAACCAAAAAAAAAAAATGAATGAACAAGTAAAACATATAAAGAATATAAATAAGTCAAAAAATCCTCTTTACACCTGAAAGACCGAGCTATGCTCTATTTCCCAAATCTCTTTTTCTCTCTTTGTTTTTACTATATTTCGGTGGATATCTTTGAGATATCTAATATATCTCGGTACTCCCTCGGTACTGTCCGCTTCGTTACTTATCAGACTCATTTGAATTTTTCTCACTTTAGAATTATTGCATACGCTGATTATAACACACATTCGAACATAGACACGTTTACACGAGCATGCAAGCATATAATTTTACAAGCATAGGATACACGTATAATAGATTCTACGGATATATTACTATATATATGTTATTTCTTTTTTGATTAAGATATAAGTAATTAATCTGTATAAGGAACACACAAAGATTGTCTGAAATAGGAATGAGAAAAAAGTATTGGTACACATGCGTGCATTTATCACAAGAAATACATACATATACATATACACACGCACACGGGAAATCCATGCCTAATAAAATGACATATCGGTGTTATAACGTATAAATATAAATATGAATATAAATATATAAATATTATATAAAACACAAATACACATGAAATTCGTCTGTATATGTCTATAAATATTGTTACATATATATATATGTATATATATATATAATATATATATATATATTTATATATATGGTCATTATAATGATAATGATTACGTGATATGTATTATGAAACATCTTTTTCTCGCAACCAGTCCGCGGTACGGGCATCTACTCAGATTCTAATGTCTATATGTCATTGTTTATTATGTCGTTAATAATTAACGTGTATATGTGAAACTTTCAAAACGAATAAAAAGTACCTAAGCATATAAACATTATAATTTTACTTCCATTTTTTTTATCAATAAATATGAAAACATATGTGTAAGAAAGGAAGAAGGACAGAGATATTGAGAAAATATTGAAATCAACGCCATCTTGAGAGTGCCGCAAATGAAACATACAAAGAAAAGACAGAAAATAAAGAAAAGAAAGTAAGAAAAGGATAGTGATAGGATAAAAAATTAACTATTAGCGCCATCTCTTAAGTATTAAAGATATCTCTTCAAAAAGGATAAGATAGAATAAGAATTGACAATCAGCACCATCTCTTGAATGTTTTTAAAATTTATAATTATTTTTGAAAAGATATTCAAAAGATGGCGCTAGTAATTAATTAATTCTATTTCTATCTTTTTCTATCAATTTTCTGTACTTTCTATGTATTTTCTTTGCGGCATTCTGAAGATGGCACTGATTTCAATATTTTTATTCTATCTTTGTTCTTTTTTTACTACGTGCTCTTTTTATCTATATTTATTCTTGACGAAACGTGAGGTATGAGGTGTCATTTTCCACTATTTTTTTTTAAGCTATAAAATGTTTCATCTTTAATTTTTAAAAAATATAGATATTACATTTTCAACTTTATATTAAATGTTTAGAATGATGATTTCGCAAAATATAGTAAAAATACATTGAATATTAAGTCTTTTCTGTACATCAATATTATTCATATAAAATAAAAGTAAGGTTATTTCGTATGTAACAATTAAACATTATTATTTTGAATGTTATTAATGTGAATTTGAATTAATATATATATTTTTTTTATAATCGTGTATTTTAATAAACGGTAAATTAATTTGATTAATTACTTAATACAAAAATGTTATAGTTTTCTCTTATAATTTTTTAATTTTATTATAATTTTACTAAAATATGTAAAATATTTCATTTTCATTATTATATAATTAAAAATAAAATAATATTTATTTATTTATTAATAATATTTATTTTCATAAATATTTTGACTAAAATATATTTTTTTATTTATCTTAACTAACTTGAATAATTAATTTTAAATATTTACAATAAAAAATTAAAATAATTTTTAATTTTTTAAAAATATAGATAATTTCAATTAATTTTTAAAATATGACTCGATATGCAAGAGCTAAAGGTTCAAAAGCTTCAAATGAAAAAATACCCAATGAAGCTACTCCATGGCATGTAATGAAACAGCAATTAATTGAAAATTTATCTAAAAAGCAAGAATTTTCTGAAAAAACAAAATCTGTTAAAGAATTATTAGAACATAAGCAAAATAAATTTACAACTAATGATATTGAAAGTATTAATGATTCCTGGGCAGAATTTCCAGACAACTCTGAAAGACAAAAAGATTTGATGACAAATAAGATAAAAAAAAACCAAAAGATACAATTAAATGAAGCAAAAATAGAAAATGATACAAAAATTAATAAACCAAATATATCACTTGATAAATTAAGTAAAAAGAGAAAAAAAAATGTACAAGATATTTCGGAAATTAAAAAAAATAAAAATGATATAATAACAAATGAATCACAAAATGAGAAAATTATACCTTTTAAACGTCAAAAATATAATAAAGAAAAAAATTTGAATGAAAATCTATTTAATATTGCAGAAAATAATAATAGTAATTTTGCATTAAAAAATACAAATAATAACAAGGACATAAATGTAAAAATTAATCAAACAATAAGATTTAATAAAAATTCTGTCACTAAATCACGAAAGTATAAGGATATTCCAAATAAATTTGGTATGAAAAAATTTGATAATCAAAGAAAGAAAAAAAAACCACCAAAAATTCGAGATGATAAAGAACACAAAAGAAGAAAACCAGATTTAGGATCCTCAAAAATAACCATCAATGGTATAGAAATAGAAATTGTAAAATTTAATGGATTTCCCGTAAAAAAAGAAGATGCAGATAGATTAAATGATTTAAAAGAGAAAATGATTATGAAAGGTAGATTGTATAAGATATATTTTTTATATTATATATTTTAAATATTTTTATATTTTATATATTTGTTTAGGCATTCCACAAAAAGAAATAGATGCAGCAATGAAATTAGAAAGGAGAAAAGCTGAAAAAGCATTAGCTAGAATTAAAAAATGTGTTTGTTTCCATTGTCGTAAAGCTGGACATAATTTATCTGATTGCCCTGAGCTTGGATCAGAACAAGCAGGAACTGGAATCTGTTATAAATGTGGATCAACAGAACATACACATTTTGAATGTAAAGTAACTAAGCCAACAGAATATAGATATGCAACTTGTTTTATTTGTCGTGAACAAGGACATATTGCTAAACAATGTCCTGATAATCCTAAAGGAATATATCCTCAGGGAGGTGCTTGTAAAATTTGTGGAGATGTTACACATTTAAAAAAAGATTGTCCAGATTTAATTAAAGAAAAGGAAGAAAATACAATTACAGTAAATACAATTACAAATGATAATGTAGAATCATTAGAACAAAAAAATATTATAGATAAAAAAGATGATAAAAAAATTAAAAAAATAGTAAAATTTTAATCAATTATTTCGATATAAATAAATACATGTATTTTTATATAAGAATAAATTTTTTATGTGTAATTCAATGAATTATTTATTTGCAATGTAAACATAAGATTTATTGAAAGTTATATGTGTTTGACATGTATATACATACATTTTCTTCATACATACACTTTAATGTTGATTAAATCACTTCAAAAATCTGATATCAAACAAGATATAATTATTATTATAATTTATTGCCTATTTACATTCTACTCGAATTCATAACTGAATTAAAACTTTTTACATATTAATTGTAATTTTTTACATATTTAGTTAATTTGAACATAATTAAATAATTTTTTCTAAATTAAAAATAATAAATTATTTAATAATTTTTATGATATCAGATTTTTTCCTATGTACAGAGACAAATTATAATGATATATTTAAATATATGAATATTATCTGTACATAGTACTTTCTTATACATACACATTTTTGTAAAATTTTTAATATTAGTTTAATTAATATTTTTATATTTGATTTGTTATACAAATGACATGTAACAAGTAGAAATGTATGAATAATTTTTCTCTATTGTAGTTTTTTGAGACATCTAAGAGATGACCCAAAATTATATTTTAATTCACATAATATTAAATTATAAGTCTGTACAATTTTATATACTTAAAATAAACATTGTCATTTGAAGTACGAATTTTATGAATATATAATATATATTTATATTTGTATTTCTATATTACATTTGTTCTTATACAAGTTTTATATATAATATAATATATAAACTCTCTATATATTTTATATTAATTTTCTACATAAAAGTTACACTTTTATCACCCCTAATGGCAGACAGATAATATTACTACTGCAATGATGATCATTGCATGATGAAAAATCATTCATTCGTACCAATCAAATTTTCAATTTATATATTAGACAATTGTATTCTTAATTAATTTTCATTCACTGCAATATCATTTGCTATCATAATTATTTAAATAATTCCATAAACTAAATTACATATAATAATTAAATTAAATGACTCTATTGCAACAAGTGTAACAAGAAAAACTGATTAATTTATAATTATTTGAAATTATACGATATTAAATATCGTTATAAACCTAATAAGAAAATATACGAAACATTTACGTGAAGAAACTTGTATTTTTCGAACTTTTAATATTTTTTTTTTTTAAACTTACGTTAAAGTACATAAAAAAAACATAATGGAAAAGGAATTTTTCAACTTTTAAAAAAAAATCTATTAATATTACAAATGAAAAACCAAAAATTATAAAGAAAAAATTGTAAAAATGCAACATCATTTAGAAATAACTCGAATAATTCTTATTTTTGTGAACACAAGTTTCTTAATTATTTTTAATAATGTTAACTTTTTTATCATAAATAAATTTATCATTTTTATAAATTTTTAAGGTTTCGTTTTTACAAACTTTTAATGCAAAATATACGCAGAAATATTCTATAATAGCATTACCGAAAAAATAGTGAATCATTTTTACTTTAAGACAAATATTAAATCGATATACAATATGAAAATTTTAAGCAATATAAACTATTACATTAAATATATTTTGAGCTTATTATTCATATTGCCTATCGATCAAAAAATCGAGTATTCTCGATATTCCATAAAACATCACCATTCCCCGATATTTTATGAATACATGCATTTCTTTTAATAAAAATATATGAATATTTATAATAATAAAAATAATTAATTAGAAATTCAAATACGAAACATGGAACATTTAATTCATAGATTTCATTTGATTTTTACTATTTTATTTTAGCCTCTTATCTTGATTTCCAAAATTAAAATCAATTTTTAAAATATATATAATTGACAAATATAGAAATATTTTTTTATAACTTATTCACTTGTGTTACAAGTTCTAATGTTAATTTTCAACCGTCTTTCTTTAAATGATATATTATATATTATTAAAAAAAAACAAATTTTAATTCTTTTTATCAATAGAAACAAAAATAATTTAATGGTAGATTTTTAATTAGAGATAACTTAGCATCACATTATAAAAATTAAAATCATGATTTTGAAAGTTACAAAGCTCACAATTAATTTATATTTAAAAAAAAATCATTTAATATAATTTATTAAAGATACAAAATAAGAAAACGGTTGAATATATTTTAATTCCCTTTACCATTATCTTTGGTATGTAACACTTATGTTATGGCCAATTTATTTATTAAATTAAGAAGTACCAACAACTAACATTTCCAATTTTGTAATTTCAGAATAAGTTTTCAAAATTTGAATATTCTTAACATTATACTTTTTCTTAGAATGTACCTGCTAGGTAGCTTCAGCTTTATGTGCAGATTCTATAATTTCCTTAAGGCAGCGACCGAATTCTTCAATTATAAGTCTTTGTGATGTTTCATCATCAAACATATTACGTTCTGCTTCATCAGCTTGTGCCATTAAACACTGGCATGTTATTTCTACTACTTTATCAGTTAAAAAATTAAAAGGTTGCCTACAAAATATAAATTTGTGTCAAAAATATTTATATATTTATATATATATATATTTTTCTTTTTTTTTTTTTAATATACCTTGCACCCGTATTCGACGTTGCAGGAGGTCTGAAAGCCATTTCTGATAATTGTAATTTTGTCTTGTTTAGTGTAAGTTGTGCAGTTCTTACTTCAGCTGTTTCACCTAGATCTTTTAAAGATTTTTTCTCTAGATTTGGTTCTTCTACATTACGACATCCTATACATTTACAATTAGCAGAGCATGGAATCTTAGCCTATAAAGATAAAAAAAATATTTTAGTAACAATATTTAATTATTCTCGAAAATATTTGTATTTAAGATTTATGATACCTCATAACATTCACAATAATTTTTTAAACATCCACTTCGTTTACAATTACAACCTTTGTTATGTCTACGTATATCATCGCCAGTTTCACGACCCTTGCCAATTTTTGGACGAAAAGCATTTGGATTACGTTCCAAACACGACTTAATAGCACGTTGTCTTTCTTCTTCATTTCCAAGATTATTAGAACAATTATTACAGTTACACATATGACAAAATTCTCCATTCGCAAAACAATCGCAATATCTGCAATAAAATGTATTTACAATTTATTATTTTTATTTAATAAAATACGATTAAAAAAATGATCATTTATTGATGTCACAATGCAATATTTCTTACTCCACATAACAATCTTAAAGAATATTGGTTTTTATTATATCATTCTGCAATCAATATAATAAAAAAAATGAATAGCAATCTGATGTTCAGTTTTTAAAAATAGAATCATAATACTAATAATAATATTATATATCTATTATTTATATTATATGTATATTACATATTTTATTATTCAGTGTTATACTTACAATTTAAGACATTGTGATTTAGTACAATTACATGGTTTTCTTGGTCTAATACCATTTGGTTCAACACTAGTATATGATCTTTGAGAACTTTTACTTTCTATAACAGATCCTACAGATAAAGTTCCTGTTGAACTCTGTAAATTTTGTGAATTACTTAATAAATTGGTTGTTGTTTGCTGAGTTTTCAATTTTACGTCATCCGCTGACTGCAAACACAAGTAATATTATTATATCTATATTATAAACACATAATGAATAATATAAATAATCAATTTATTTATTTAATTCATTTCAATTCTTTTTAAATATTTAATATATCAAACCTGTTGTTGAATATATTGAGCTGGTAACACTACAATATTTCCTACATTTGAATTAGTTGAAAGAACTGCTTGTCCAGATGCTAATTGACTTAAAGCAGATGCCGGAATAGCAACTGCATTTTTAGATTGATTAGCTACTGTTGCAGTTGCCGGAATTAATAACCTTTGACCACTTCCTGTTAATGTTGCTTTAGGCGCAACTGTTCTTAATGATTGATTACTAGTATTTAATGGAACTACCTGTTTTGTTTGAAGGAAAATTATAAATATAAATAAATCTATTATTGTTTATGATTATATGTTTTATTTTTACGAACCTTAACAATTTGTTGTTGAGCTCCTATTTTTTGACCAACTCCAACTGTTTGTAAAGTTGTTTGTGATTTTGTTTTACCTACAGTAACAACATTCGTAGTTCCCGATGATGGAGTACTAACTAATCTTACATATTGCACCTTAAAAAGAATTGTTTATATAAAAATTTATACAAATATTATAATTTACTAATATTAATTTAAAAAATATTACTTGTCTTCCAGGCATCTGTATCTGATGTACTTGATTAGATCCAGTTACAATATTTTGATTAGCAGGTATTCTAATAACTTGTCCACTTCCAAGAACAGTTCCAGGTTTTAAAGAACTCTATAAATATATCATCTTATTAATATAAATACAATAAAAATATTAAAATTATACCATGCTTTATAAAATATATAAATCTTAGAAATGTGGGTCAACAAACCTGTCTTATAATCACTTTTTGAGGACTTTGTTGCACAGATGATTTATTAGAAGAAGAAAATGACTGCTGATTTGAAATTGTTGAAGATTTAATTTGTGTATTCATTGTAGGAGCTGGTAATATTTTTGTAGGTGATTTTATTGTATTACTTGGAACTATAGTCATTTTAGAAGGTTGAGAACTTGATGATTGCACTAATTTATTTACAATTATTCCCTTTAACAAAAATAAAAATAAATTAATGATTTCTAATAAATCATTTTATTAAATAGTCATTAATTGAAAGAAGTTTTTTATCCTTCTTTTCCATAATAAGGAAGCAATACTTACTTTTTTTTTAATACTCACTTGTTTCTGTGGTGAAGAGGGTAAAATATGTGGGACTTTATTAGTGGAAAGTAATCCCATTTGTTGTGCTTGTGCTAATGTTATAGTTTTTGTTGGACTTGTAACATCTTGGCTTGATACACTATTATTTAAAAATTTTATTGCTTGCGTTTGTTGATTTTCATTCTGAGAACTTGTTATAAGAACTTGGCCTGATTGAGCTTGATTTCCAGTTAATATCATTTTTGTATACACCTAAAAATGAAAATAAAAAAATCTTACTAAATATTTAAAATCTTTAAAATATGGTAAAATAAATATAATATCATTAACAATCTTACATTTCGATTTTGAGAAGTACTCTGTGCAGTCCGTTTTATAGCTGATTGAGCTGTTTTTACATTTTGAACATTACCTAATGTGATATTTCCTGAATGACTAGTTGCCATTACCGGTTTACTAGGTTGTGCAGATCTTAACTGAACTATATTACCATCAGCAGATTTTGCTGTTATGAGAGTCTGAGCTAATGATTGTAATTGACCATGTGATGCTGTTGATGGATGGGAAATTTTTAAAATTTGGCTAGTACCTTGACCACCAGCAGGAGACACTATCATAATAGACTGACTTTGTGTCACTTGACCAGCATTTGATTTTACCTATTAAGAAAATTAATAAATAAGATTAAAAACATCAAGATACATAATTATTATATTTTATACCTGTACTGTGGATGCAGGAAGCCTTTGTAATGTTGGTTTTGTTTGAAATACAATATTTTGATTATTTTGATTTGCTGTTGTATAAATAATATGTTCTTCTTGAGCTTGCCCAGAAACTTCAGTCATTTCCACATCAGGTACAATGGTTTCAGTCTGAATATTACGTTCAATTATTATATGCTCTTCATCTGTTGTCATAACTTCTTCAGCATTCATACATTCTAATTCAGCCTGAATATTTGCAAATGCTTCAAAGTCATTTGATGAATATTGTTCATTATTATGCGATAAACTTAGTGCACTTAAATCTCCATCACCAAGAGTACGTGAATCAAGAGCTAATGGTTCAACCAATGCTCTAGCATTTTGCCCTTTATTTACAGACATGATTATGTCCCTATTCAAAACATTATTTATTATAGAAGTTTATATGTTATTCAAAATCTAAATACCACTTAATATCTATTATATCTCTTTTAAAATTGATATGTACAATAAGTTAAATAATATAAATTTATAATATAACTAAAATAAAATAATTGTTAATTTTATTTAAATATTTAATTATATTTTTGACTATGTAAACTTTCCTTCAAATAATTATGAATAATTATATAAGCATATAATACATCTTTTTGTAAAAAGAATAATTTCTAAAAATAATTATTTTTCTAAAAATTTCATATATATATATATATATATATGAAACTTAGAAATTAATTACATAATTAAGTACGAAAACAAATGCGATACAAAAATTGATGAACTTATATAAACATTCTAAAATAAAATTTTAAATTATAAACTTTAAATTGTTTTAACAATATTTAATACCTTGTATTATATATGCTTGTTATATATATTCATTATATGTCAAAAAAACTTTATAAATATTAAAAAGGTTTTCCAGATGTCTAAGTCTTTCATTATAAACATATATTTCATGCATTCACAGGTTAGAAATTCATAGAATGTAAATCGTTTTTATATAAAGCTTCACATGTTCTTATGCACTAAAAAGAAAGAAATATCATAAATCAACAGGAAAATATAAAACGATCTGTGAAATGACTTAAAAACGAAATGAATCTGCGAAAATTTAAAAATTCAAATATTCAAATCCTTAGGAAGTAGATGTATGATTTTTAAATCCAAAGAACAATAAGATTATCTACAAACACATTTAACAATATAATAACAGAGTATAATTCGAATTTTTGAAAATTCGAACAATAAAATTTGAATAATGAGGAAAAATTCGAAGGATAGTCTACTTAGGAACATTAGCGCCATTTATTACTTGAACGCGCCATTTTCCGCGAACTGAATTTCTGCATGCATTTTAACAGTTTTAACATTTTCATAATAAATCGACATTAATGCATGAAAAAAAATTAAACTCTTAATATTCTAAATAGTAATAAAAAATTAATTTTTTCCAAATATTCACCTTATAATCTAATAAAATTCAACTTAACCTATAACTTATCAGTTCATATCAGGTACATACAGTGCTGGGTGGGGGCGTGCCACGAAGCTTATTTTAATTGTAAGAAATTATTCAAAAAAGTTTCTCATATGTTTTTGAAGTATTTAAATTTTATCTAAAATGTTTTCTAAGCAAATTAATTTGTTTTATAATACATACCTGGGTGTTCCCTCAATATCTCGAATTTGTTCAAAATCACGCGCCCACCATTGCTGTCCCACAGTGCACTACGCACCGCTGTGTACAAACAGACCTAAAGGTCGTTTAGTATTAAAATTTTAAAGTGAAATGAGAATGACAAGTTCACTGTTATTATAAAGTTAATTTTTTTTTTACATGTAATTCATCAAACGTAAATGTTTTATTTTATCAATCAGATATTATATCAAAACCAAGCAATATTTTCGCGCACTTTGCAAATTTCGATTTCGCCATTTTCACCCTTCCGCGGCTAAAAACACGTCAGCCCTTCAGCGCCCTCTTAGGCCAATAAAAAACCAAGTGTTCCAAAAACTTGAATATTTTGAATGCAAAATATTTTATAAAAAGTTATATATTGTTATAACTATAATATTTATTAAAAATTTTATTTCTAAAATGAAAAAATGAAATTCTATTTTCTATCTATGCATACAGTAACGTAATTATTGGTTTAATATCAAATGAATTCTATAATTCAAAAATATGTAATTAGAAAAATACCAATTAATGATTTTTTAATAAAATAATTGTATTAGAATTAATTCTTCGTAATAAAGATATATATTGATATAAATCAATATATATATATATATCACTAAATAACAGGTTATTTTTATGTAATCAGAAGATAAAGATAATAAAGAAAAACAATTAGATAATTTAAATTCATTTTTTTTTCTTTATACAAATAATTTAAATTTTGAAATTTATATATTCTTTTATTAATAAAAAATAAATATAAGAATTCATAAACTATAAATTTAAATATTTAATAAAATATTTTATTGATTTTGGCGGCTAAGATATGATGAAATTATAATAAAGAATATAATATAATATTAAATATATAATAATGTAAATTAATATTTAAAATATAATTGACATGTAAGTATAATGTAAATTAATATGTAAATTAATAATTAAATTAATATAATATAATATAAATAAAAAATATATTATTTTTATTTAATTATCATATTGATGATTTATTTTTAATTGAATTATTTATAAAATAACAGAAGTTACATCGAATTAAATATTTTATTAAATCTTTATGGAACACAAATTATTAAATCAAATTTATAAATGAATTCACATAATTGATTGTATTGTACTTAATCATAAATTATTTATATAAAGTGCAATAACATATTAATAATAATATTATATAAAGCGCCATCTCATATTATATTGTATTTTTATGCAATTATTTAATATTTAAAATTCCATATTATATAAAAAAACAATAAAAAATGAAAGAACGTAATGCATTCTACAAGAATAAATAATTTAATTATTACTATTATTATATGATTTATTTTTATAAAAATACAAATATATATATTTTTAAAATAATATAAATAAATATAAAATTTTTACTATTATTAAAAATTTGTTTTTTTTCTATTATTAAAACATTCAGTAAAATTTATTTATTTATTATGATATTTTTTTAACATTACTATTTTTTTCACTAGTAATTAATTTTTATAGTTCATGCACAAAATAGACATAGTAGCGCAAAAGTCATTTTTGGTTATTCGTGCAGAAAAGATGGTGGTGACGGCAGCTTCTGTACGTCAACAGCTCGCAAATTTAGCATATTGCGGAGGTTCTCATAAAGATCAAGCAGAAAAGTAAGCTTATAAAGTAGAATGTAAAATATATTTTTAAAACATTTCATACAAATAACTAATTACAGGTATCGAGCAATATTGGATTCAATACTATTGTCATCCAGCGAAGAAGCGATGGATGCTTTGAAGATATTCATTGAAGCAAGTACGTTATCTTTTTCTTAATAGATTTTTATTATGATATATATATATGTGTGTGTGTGTGTGTGTGTATGTGTGTATTATTTATACATTGTATATATATATCATTATTTAGATGATAGTAATTATTTATTATAAATTTATTGTACATGTAAAATATATGTTTATGCATGTTCTGTATATAATTTATTAGATTAAATATGATAACTTCACGTTTGTTTATATAATTATATTTCTAAAAATGACTTAAATATTTATTATTTTTATAATTTGTAGTAAAATTTTATATTTAATGTTATTTTTAATGCTTTTTAAACATAATATAACAAATGTTTTTATTTTATAGTTGTAAATGAATATGTAAGTTTGGTCATTTCAAGACAAGTTTTAACAGATGTTAGTAATCGATTATTACTTTTACCTGATGAAGTGTCAATGGCTATTTCACATTATACATTAGATAAGGTAAATAAATTTTTATTGATTTGAAATTTATTTAATTTATAACTTTTATAATATAAACTATAATCTAATAAGTTTATTTATTAATTTTTCAGATTCAACCAAGAGTTATTTCATTTGAGGAACAAGTCGCTAGTATAAGACAACATTTAGCAAAAATTTATGAACGTAATCAAAATTGGAGAGAAGCAGCTAATGTTTTAGTTGGAATACCATTAGAAACAGGACAAAAGTAGATATAAAAATTGTTACTTCATTATATTAAGTTAATCAAAATTCCTGATTAATCAATATAATTGTTTTAATATTTATCTACAGGCAATATACAGTTGATTACAAACTTGAAACTTATCTTAAAATTGCAAGATTGTATTTAGAAGATGATGATCCAGTCCAAGCTGAAGCATTTATTAATAGGGCATCTCTTTTACAAGTATATAAGAACCTGAATAATTATATATTATATTAAGCAAAAATTAAATATTAAATTTTTATATTATATTTTTTTTTATATAATTTTTATATTATAATTCTTTTAGGCTGAATCAAAAAATGAACAGTTACAAATTTACTATAAAGTTTGTTATGCAAGAGTATTAGATTATAGAAGAAAATTTATAGAAGCTGCTCAAAGATATAATGAATTATCATATCGATCTATTATACATGAAGATGAACGTATGACTGCACTTAGAAATGCATTAATTTGTACAGTATTAGCTTCCGCAGGTAAGTTTTTTATATCTTTTATATAACAAAAAATATATAGATATATATTTTAAATATATAAGAATATATAATCGTATAAATATATAAGAATTATAATATTAATATTAGGTCAACAAAGAAGTCGAATGTTAGCTACATTATTTAAAGATGAGCGCTGTCAGCAACTTCCTGCTTATTCAATTCTTGAAAAAATGTATCTAGATCGTATTATTCGACGTTCCGAATTACAAGAATTTGAAGCCTTATTACAACCACATCAGAAAGCAAGTACAATCGATGGATTAGGGTCAACTATTCTTGATCGTGCCGTTATAGAACATAACTTATTATCTGCTAGTAAATTGTATAATAATATAACTTTTGAAGAATTGGGTGCTTTGTTGGAAATTCCACCGACAAAAGCAGAAAAAATTGCTAGCCAAATGATCACAGAAGGTCGAATGAATGGTTATATTGATCAAATCGATTCTATTGTACATTTTGAAAGTAAGTTTAAAGCAATAAATCGGTTATTAAATTTCATATATCTAGTATAAATATCTTTTATCAATAATTTATTTTTGAATAGCACGCGAAACTTTACCAACGTGGGATAAACAAATACAATCTCTTTGCTATCAAGTAAATCAAATAATAGAAAAAATTGCTCAAACTGAACCTGAATGGATAGCAAAAGCCATGGAAGATCAGATGGTACATTAATATAAATTTTTTTTTAATATTAACAATATACATACAAGATCGAAACAGAAATATCAGATAAATATTTGATACATACACAGTTAAAAATATATTTGAAGGCAATAAAGATTGTTATTATAATTCTATAGTGATGCTTATGCATTACAAATGAATCATTAATTTTATTATGTTAATATGCATGAAATCAATTTTTATATGATCAATAAATAAATTTTAATTTTTCATAATATAAACAAAAAAATTAGATTTCATCATTATAGTTACTTTATTATTTATAAAACTCAAAAATAAAATAAATATAAAATATAGAAAAAAATTTTTATTGATAAAAAACACACTTAAAGTCATTTGTTCAACATTCACCTACAATTGTTATAAACTTCACGCAAAGCATATTCCAATTAAAGGAATATTGTAATTATCTCATGTAAATAAAGCATTCACACTGCATATAAAATAAAATTTTCTTTATTTTATGAATTAATTGAAATTTAATTCAGATTTGATTGAATATTTAACAACTGTTGTATAGAAGAATAAAATTGTATGAGTACAAACCTCTTATGCATTACAAGTTTGCTACATAAAAAAAGACTGGAATTATTTATAATTAAAAAAAGTATCTATCTTAATATATTATCTTAAAAATGTGAAATCTTTATATAAGATGTCAGACTTTAAATTATTGGAATTTTCATACTGAACGTATATTTCACAATAGGTTTCAACCCTAAAATAGCTACACCGGCAGTATTATTTTATATTAATTACAGAGGCAGAAATGAATCATTTTGTAAAAGAAAAGTAATTATATTTTATATTTGACATTTAATTTCAAGTCCCTGTATGTAATTATTTATTTAATATAATATTAAGTGCAAGTATTTTTACAATAAATTCGATTATTAAAACTATTTGTGTAGCTACCAAATGTATCATGTGCAGCAAATTGTGTATTCTTATTTAAAAAATTGAATTTATAATTATTTTGAAACTTGATAACATTTATTATTAAATTTAAAAATGTATTTCCAATAAAATTTAAAGACATTTTGTTCCTAACTTAATTTTATCCGTATTTGTAATTAATATTATTTATATGTGTTTATATTTTTTATAATTAAGTTCAAATTAATTAATCTTTGATTTTATAAGATTGTATATTTAACAGGAACTGGTAACAGGCTGCACCAATCGAATATTATAAGAGAATTATACACAAAAAATAATACACTTCTATTTCATTTAAGAATTTATAAATCGTATTGTTCATGATAAGATATTGTTACCATACCGTTTTCATACATATTATATGTGGCATCTATTTTGGGATAAACCTATTTATGTTATAGGCAATATTTTATCTGAAGCATGTAATGTGATACTGTTTTATGACACAAAGATCATAAAATGATCCTTAAAGTGAATCAAGTCCTTTTGTGTCTGTAATGATATTTAAGCTTGAAGATCTAATGCAAGACCAATCTTATGTCCACCAGATCCAAAATTCTTTCCATCAATATTTGTAGAAAGTGTCAAAGTTACACCTGAATATTAAATTTAAATATTTATTTATAAAATAATTAGAAAAAAAACAAATAAAATATATTTTGTAAATATTTTAAACATTATTTACCATCACGTAATTTTTGTTGATATCCCAAACCAACTTGAAGATTAGAATTAACTTTAGCTCTAATAGATGCATCGTTATCAAGATTATATTTTGTAGCAATTCCAAATTGTGTTACATTATTACTTGAATTCCATTCCAAATTAATTGCACCTTCTAATTCTGGTTTTACTTTATGATAAATGAGGCCACTAAAGTCACAGCCATTATTCCTAAATAAATCAAAATAAGATATTAAAAAATTATATTTAATTAATATATTTAAATTACTTTCTTTACAAATATTTAATGATTATACATACACTGCTGCATGAAGAGTAAAGTCTGAAGCAGTATATCCAAGTGCAAAATTATTCTTTGTAAGTTTGTTTCTTTGCGTATCAAAACAGGCCTGATAACCAGCTAGCCAACCTACAATTTAATCATAGCATTTTATAATGCAACATGTTTCATTCATTCTATTTTATTATATCACAATCTTACATCATTTTTTTCTGGAATAACAGGATACTGGGAATAAGAAAAGGAAAGATTTAAATGAATTATAAGAAATCACATGGGAACAATGACATCAAAAATATCAAATATCAACTTCTGTACTAAAAATAACAAATAATATATTACATACTATGCTAAAAATAATTTAAGTTTATATTATAAATAAAGAATATATATTCTTACCTTGATATCCTACAACAGTTGATGCATTTACCAAAGGACCAGTAGAAAGACTAAGATCAAAATCAGCAGCTGCAGATACATTATCATGTTTATAAGCTGTCTTTAATTTTCCAGTTTTTGTCCTATAATAATAAAATAATTAGATATTTCTTTGAAGTATATAGTAAAAGTATAATTTATTTTAAGAAAATTTCAAGTATTAATAAGTAACTATAAAATATTGATAAGATTAAATGATATATTTATTTTACCCAGTTTGTGGAGAAAAAGTACAGCCATAACCAAGAGTAAGACCTTTGAGCAATTTATCAGCAAAAGTAATATCAGTAGCAAGGGTATTATCAGTATTCCATTTTTCACTAAATTTTAATCCATAATCATCAATATTGTACTTAGTTTCTAAAGAACCAAATACTTTTCCAGTATCTTGATTAGATACTCCACCACTAGAAAATTCTACACCTGATTTTGTTTTGGTTTTTACATCTAATTTAATTAGACCAAAATGATATCCACTGGAAAATAAATCTCGAGCACTTTTGCCTAAATCATTATATGATGGTGGGGCCATAATCTATATAAAAGATTAAATAATTATACAAAATTATTAATTATTTTTATAACAATAATTTACATTATATAATATATGTATATTAAATATAATTATTTATTTTATTACAAATAATTTCATTATAAATAATGAGTATATATTTTCATATATGACATCTACAAATGAATTTTAATTATAATTTTTAAAAAACATATTTTTAAATTATAAGTAAATATATAAAATATTAAAGATTAACAGATTTCTAATATAATATTATTATTTTTAATCAATTTATAAAATTTACATTATTGATATTATAATCATAATTAAATTATTGATTAAATCTATCATAAATATGATGTATCTATAATATATTCTTTAAATAATAAAATATATGAAAAATATGATTTAATTGATCAAAAGGTTTTAATAATACATAATAGATAACATATTTTAATAAAACATAATAGATAATATAATATTTGTTGAAAATATTATTCAATGCATATTTCGTAATATTTAATATATACATATAATAAAAAAAATAAATATTAAATTATTTAATTGATTTTTAAAAGATATATTAGAATAATCGAATTAATAATAAAGTTATTGAAAAAAATAAGAAAATATACTAAGTAACAATATATTATTAATTTAACAATAATATAGAGCAAAAATGGAGTGATATTGACTTGTCTTAGTATTACATAAGGCGTAAATCAGTGATTTCCAATTCTCATAAATAATTTGAATTTCATATTATTATATATAAAAATATGTTTGTTACAAAAAACAAAAAATTATTGTTGACATCATAAAAATATGAAATATTTAAATTCATATAAATTTATGAAACTAGTAAAAACGGTCTCTTAAAACACTGCTAGACGACATCGACATTATCAGCAACTCGTGCCGGCTTTATGAAAAATTTTTTGTAAATTATGTATTTTGAATGTAAGAATAGAAAATCTAATTTAAAACTAATAATGCACAAATAATGTGATTCATTGATACTTACCGATATTTTATGTTATAAGACACAAGTGCAAAAAACTGTGTGACTTCGTTTCGAAGTTGCGTACGTGAGACGATATGCGAACTAGGAGAGAAAGATGGAACCTGCGCGCAACTAAGTTTACGCCTGCGCAAATTAATTTCTAAACAAATTAGAATCTATTTTTATATACAAATATTAATAAAATATATATATAAAATTTTTTTACATAAAAGAAAATATTATTAGAGGATATATCTTTCATCAAATAAAACATATTCTATTATTTAATTTTTATGTTGATTTACTTTCTAGATATTACGTAATCTTAAAGATCACCCTCATAAACATGGATTTCATACATATCCTGATCATCTGGTACCACGTATTGAACGCTAGATAAAAGATAAGAATATATCAAGAAAAAAGTATTTATCTTTTTAAAAGTTATCTATAATTAAATATATATTTAATTTATATGATTATCAACTATTAATAAATCATTAAGTAACAATTAGAATTATTTTTTTGTTATTAAAACTTATATATAAATTTCTTTATATATAATAAATAGAATTTAAAAACAAGTTGCTGTTGAAAACTTTATATTAAATATTAATTTCATATATGCTTTAAACATAATAGTTACACATTATAAGTAAGTGAAGTCGTTTTTTTATAATAAAAATATATTAAATTATACAATTTTAAATATTTAAATGTTTAAATGAATTAATATAGTTAAAAAGAAAAGGATATGACATAAAGCATTTTTTATTTCACTGATTTTTTATTATAATCATCAAATTATATTTAATAATGAATTTTTACTATTTCTATATATGTTTCTAAATCTTTTAATTAGAAAAAGAGAATTATAAATTAATGTTTATTATTCTAATAATTATATTTTAAATTTTCGATCATAATTCATTTCAGTTTGTCTTTAAATATTCTAGTCACAATATTTCACGTAAAATATTAAAAATATGATGTAAAAATTGAAATATATTTATTTAAATATTTATATTATTTAATTATAAAATTGAAAAATAGAGTTATTTTTCAATTAGTCTGTAAAAGTATTAAAGAAGCTAAAACTGCATATATATTTTTGAGTCTCAAAATAGACCGGTAGCTCGATTCAGTGTGTAGCTACAATTTCTATGCAAATCGAGACTCTTCCCGAAAGACGATGGTCATATCTAGATCATACTTTTGGCAATCTTCACGGAGTAGTATATTTTTAATAAAACGATTACATATATAAACTACTTAATTTTTAGTCTGTTTGCATCCCTTGACTTTCATAGATCGTGCGATCCGATTTGAATGCGAAGAAAGCGTTCAATATAATCAAATTCGAGGAAATCGTTTTGGTATCAATATTAATTGAGTGTTAAATCAATCATGTCTCAAAAAAACTTGGTATGTATTAATTAATAAAATTAATTATATTGATTAAATTTCATTTTTCTATAAATTAACTTTATTTTTTTTTAATTATTTATAATTTTATTTATTGTTTTTTGTAAACATATATTTTTTCTTTTAATTATTTATAATTTAATATATATTCGAAAATAATATATTTAGATCGGGAAATTTTTGTAAGTACAAAATGATTATTGTTTCGTCATCAATAATTTTATTTGCACATATTTAACTTTGCATTCAGCATATTCAAATTTCGCGTCATACTCTTATAATAGACGAAGTAATATCTAATCATTTATTGCATAGTATTAAAAGATAACGAGGAAGTAGTTTATAATACGAAATTGTATACAGATCTTACGAAATCGATCATATTGATATCCTATTATAACTATATATAGAAGATTATTTTTCATATTAAATTTATTGCACAAAAATGATTTTAATGTAAAAATATTGTTTGTTATTGTTAATAACACTCTCTTTTATTAGGAAACATCCAGTTTAGTGGGTAAAAGTTCAACAACATACAAAATTCTTCAAAATGATAAAGTAGGAAGGTAGGAAATTAAATGAAATTAGATGGATTAGTCATTGTAATTAAATCATTATTAGTAATAAAAAATATTTTTTGTTTGTGTTATATATATATATATATTGTTGTTTTATAAAATGAATTTAAATACAAATAATTTGAATATTATAATGGTTTTAATATTTTAAAGTAATTTTTTTTAGATATATGGTAGCCAACAAGGAGTTAGAGGCAGGTGAAGAAATTGTTTCAGAAATGCCTTTTATAGTGGGACCAAAAGCAGCCACATATCCTTTATGTCTTTCTTGCTATGTATCATGGCCTCCAACATTGAATGAAAAACCTCTTTGTTCGAAATGTGGTTGGCCTGTTTGTTCAACAGAATGCGAGAACCAACCTCAACATAAAGATTATGAATGTCAGGTAGCGATTATGAAAATTAAAAAACAATTAGCATCTCTTAAAATTATACTTAATTATACTTGTTTTTGAATTATATTCCTACATGAACATTAATGAGAATTAGAAATGTTTACAATATATTGCTAATTTGCGTATATAATAATAAAATTCCAAAAAAGGAAAAAATTCATTAAAAATAAAAATGTAAAAATGTTAAAAAAAATATATATTTCTTAAAAACAATTTATTATTTTTTATCATATATCAAATAATAAATTATGATGTTTGTACATTTGTAGATATTCGCACAAGCCAACGAGAAATTTAATGTACAGGCTGCTTTAGAAGAGACAAATGAAAATGGAGTACCACAATTAGAATGTATAACTCCATTGAGATTACTTTTGGAATCGGAAAAAAATCCAGAAAGATGGAAGAATGAAGTGAAGGACATGGAAGCTCATAATAAAATAAGAAACCAAAAGAAACAGTGGAAATCAGATCAAATTAATATTGTAGAGTATATAAGAAAACAACTTAAATTAGAAAGGTAATTATATACAATTCTTTAATATTGTAGCATAAAGAAAAAACAATATTTTTATACGGTATATTTATCAACTTATATTTTTTTTCTCTTATTGCAGGTTCTCAGAAGAACAAATTCAAACAGTATGCGGAATCTTGGAAATTAATACTTTCGAAGTTCGAACAGCAAAAGGATTTAGCGCGAGAGCAATCTATCCTACAGTGGCTTTAATGAATCACTCGTGTATCTCTAACACTTGTCATAGCATTTCACCAACCGATTACAAGTAAAATAATGATATAAATAATTTATTAAATAAAAAAATTAATTAACATATAATTTAATAATTGATATTTAAAATAATTTCGTTTGCAGAATACGATTGCGTACTACGCTCAAAATTCCTCCGGGTGGAGAACTTTACGGAAGTTATACACATTCGTTACTTCCAACGATGTTGAGAAGAGAACATCTTCTTGAAGGAAAAAATTTCGCTTGTGCATGTGCAAGATGTTCAGATCCAACTGAACTTGGAACGCATATGTCTTCATTAAAATGCAATAAGTGTGATAATGGAATAGTGTTATCTTTGGATTCTTTAGGTAAATATTTTGCATAGTTAAATAAGAATATAATCGATTTTAATTACAATATGCGAATAATTAATATTCTTGATTTATTATTTCAATTATAAACTTATATTACAGATCCAGAAAGTTCATGGAAATGTACTCATTGCGAATTTTCAACCTCAGGATCAGCCGTTCGAAAAGTATTGCAAATTATACAAATGGAAGTAGATGCAGTAGAGGCCATCAGTGGTGCTGATGGAGCTGATGCTATTCAAGAAAGAGAAACAGTTGCAAAAAAATATCGTTCAGTTTTACATCCTCGACATGCTTTTCTCACAATGTTGAGGTAAATATAATTTTAATTCGATATATAAATATGAATTAAATTGACTATTTAATGGAATGATTGATTTATGGATATAATGTGGATATGCCAAAATATTTTTTATATAATTATCTATTTAATTGTATCTGTTTTCTTTTTTGTAGACATTCATTGACACAAATGTATGGTCGTGTGGAAGATTATCTTTTAGAAGATTTGCCAGATGTTGTATTAGAACACAAGATCGATATGTGTAAGCTATTACTTCAAGTACTCGACGTTATAGAACCTGGCTATTCTCGTATAAGAGGTAAAGATTTATAATTATCTATCACTTTTTATTATAAATTCTTATTATACATTATTATTTATTATATATATTTTTATTATATATTATATATATTAATAATAATATAATTTATAATCCTCAGATATTCATAACTGTAATTAAATAATTACAATTTTTAATTCGTATTAAAGATAATATTTTATTAAAGAATTGTTATTAATATTTTATTTTTATTTATAAAAGGAATGACATTGTATGAACTTCATGCACCCTTACTTTTTACTGCTAAAACGCAATGGAATGCCGAAGTGATTGATAAAGCTGCCTTGAAATCAAAAATGATAGAAGCTTCTAAAATTTTGAAAGAAGCTGCAACGATTTTATGTTTTGAACCACCGGATACAGCGGAAGGCCAAATAGGTATCGTCGCTAAAGAATCTCTGGCTCAGCTTGAGGATTCAATCAAAAATTTATAAACTTTATTTATTGTATATCGAAGCATTATATTTATTAATAAAGATATATAACATTGAATGTATTTGTTAATAAAGATATGTAATTACATATATAGACAATTAAATATGCTTTGCTAAATCATTGTTGTATCATTATGTGACTCATTTTGCAAATATAAATTATTTTATGAATTTTATATATTCAGGATCAAAGTAATTTACTATTAGTATTAAAAAAAAATCAAATAGAGAAAATAAAATTTTATACAATTAAAAAACTATTTTATTTTATTACGAAAATTTAAATTTACCTTTTGTGATGTAAACAAAAGGTAAACAGATCTCAGAGTAATCAAAACAAACAATATAGAATGTATATACAAATATTCATAGGAATTAATAAATATATTCAAATTTACTAATATTTAAATTTCTCAGAAAAAAGTGAAATTTATTTAAAATGGCAATGACCATGGAACATTGCAGTCTCTAATGCAATGCATTGTTTTGTCGCCAAATACCTACTCGACAAGCATGCGGCTACACTACGACTTCTAATAATAATATAGCAATCGAGAGTACGAAAGAGACACGGCTCCCGCTACAACTTCCTGTATTTCGGTGTCAGTTACGAACCATAGGAAATGTACGATACCGTCAGGCTCTTACGGGTCTAAGTATCGTTAGTTTCGTATGAGATCGGTACATTTTAGTCAAGTAATTGGCGAAAATAGCTCAAGTGATATACGTATATGATGATGGAAGAAAAATCAAAAGACGTTGCAACTCCCACGTTAAAATACAAAGTTGTTTATTCAGAGAAATTAGGCAGGTACAAACATATAAATTATACGAATTATTTGACTTAATTTATTATATCTTATTTATTAAAGACATTGAAATAAAATCTATTAGAAGAAATCTATAAAATCTATTATTTTTCAATTTAAATTCGGTTAAAACGTAAACATTGAGCGTATAATTACCGCGTATACAAGTATATATCCTTGATTTTTGCATTATTCTTATTCTATCTTTCTTTTAAAGATTTTATGATCGATTGAATTATAAACTAGAAAAATAAATTTTATATTTTATATCACGTTATGTATTTTAAAACATGTTATACAACATTTTCTATTTTCATAAGGTATTTACAAGCGTCAAAAGATTTAAGAGCAGGAGAAGTAATACTTCGAGAAAATCCGGTCGCTGTTGGACCAATGTCTTGTATGAAAGAACCGATATGTTTCGAATGTTTGAGTATGTTACCAGATATCGAGCAAGATTTCCATTATATTTGTTCGGGATGCAATGTTGTAACTTTGTGCGGCTTTTCTTGTGAGGTAAAAATGTAAAAATGAAATTACTCATAATTATTTACCGCATATAAATTAAAAATCATATTAAAAATTTGTTATTATTTTATTATTGATTGTTATCTTTTCAGGAGCGAGCCTATTATCATTCAACGTACGAATGTGAAATTATTAAAAATAATATGGAATTGTCGATAGAAAATACAGATACTTTAGCTGGTGTATTATTTGTTTTAAGATTATGGTTATTAAAGCAAAAAGATCCAGAATTGTGGAAACGTGTTCTAACTCTAGAATCTCATATAAATAAAAGAAGAAATACAATAGTTTGGGAAGATAGAGAAATAAATATTGTAAATGTAAGTGATATAAAAAATAATAATAAAAAAATATCAATTTTTAATAATAATGATAATTTTTAATAATATAATAATTTTTTCATTTTTTGATTTAATTATAGGTTTTAAAATCGTTGAATTTTCTTGAAAACGATCCATCTGTTTCGGAGATTATACAACAATTGTGCGGAATTTTAGATGTTAATTCTTTCGAGCTCAGATCCCCAGGAGGTATGGATGGACTTCTTTTACGCGGTTTATATCTGGATGCCTCCTTGATGGCTCACGACTGTAGGGGAAACGTCCATATAACTGCAGATGATAATTTTCATCTTACCGTATATGCTAGTATACCGATTAAAGAAGGCGACACAATTTTCTTCAATTACACTTCATCACTTTTGGTTCGTTTATTCGTCTTTATTTTCATGCTACGAAAGAATCAAAACTCTACGCAAATTGTAAAGAGATATTTAAAAAAATGAAAATTTCGGAACATATAGAATTTTTAAAAATTATCAAAAATTATAAAATTATACAATTGTTCAAAAAGAGAATTTATTTATTTATGATAATTTCGTTGATAGGGAACAACAGGTAGAAGAGAATATTTGCGTACTGGAAAATATTTTGAATGTGAATGTGATTTATGCAAAGATCCTTACGAAATGGGATCATATATGAGCTGTATTGTGTGTCCGCGATGTAGGCAGGGTTATGTAGGAATGCAAGATCCTTTAACAAAGTTTCCATATAGTAAAAATGCGAAATGGCAATGCAATAAGTGTAAAAAGATCATATCAGGATGTCTTATTAAAACCTCTCTAAATATATCAAAAAATTTGGTTGACGATGTGGATGAATGTAATATTAAAGTTAGTATTAAACAAAAATCAAATGATTAATATATATTAGTGAATGAACTTCAGTTTATATTTTTTATTTCTTTAATAATTTTCAAGGTAATGGAAAATTTAAAAGAGAAACTATCAAAATCTCTTCATAAGAATCATTTTTTAATGTTATCTTTGAAGCAAAAATTATTGAATATATATCGACAGGAAATAACAGGGCCAAATCCGAAAAGGAAAATTTTACGAAGCATGGCACATCTATGTAAAGAAATGTATGATTTACTGGAAATAGTTGAACCAGGAATATCTCGATTGAAAGGTATTTTTAATGAAATAACTTATTCAAATCATTTGTTAATAAATATGTTATTAATGTAAATGGAAATGATAAAAAATTAAATTTAAATTTAATAACATTAAATAATTATATAGTTTTAAGTTTTAATGTATCAATATTATATAATCTATTAATATAAAAAAATTTTTTAGGAATTATGTTATATGAAATACATTTACCATTAGCATTATTAGCGAATCGTGAATATAATGCACGGGAAATTTCTCCAAGTGAATTAGTTAAACGACTTGAAGAAGCTGGAAGTTTTTTAAAGAAATGCCTAACTATGCTTCTTTTGGAACCAGTAGATACACCAGAAGGGAAATTAGCTAAAAGAGCATTACAAGAATTAAAATCACTAAATGAAAATATAGCTGACGTTAAAAATTTGATCAAACCTGAAACTTCTAGTAGCAGTAGCAAAAAATCTCAGAAAAGTAAATCTAACAAAACTGACAATAAATCTGATAATAAATCTGACGACAAATCAACAAATAAACAAACAGAAAATAAAAATGTGTAAAAAAGAAATATCTTTTATATTTATATAAAAGATCAATGATTATTATATAAAGTAATTTGTATTGTTCTTTTTATAACAATGATCATAAAATAATGATCAATAATTTAAACGAAAAAGATTTTAAATAATTTTATACTATTTTAAATATTACTGTAGTGTTCAAATATATGACTATATTATTTTAATATTATAATATGTATAATAAATTATATTATTCTTAAATAAAATATCATTAATATTTTATTAATTATTTTTAATAGTATTGAAAAACATAAAAAATTATAAATTATTTCTTTCTTCTACAAAATTTTTTCTGATTAAAATTGTTCCATTTTAGTGGTTATAAACTACTGTTTTTTTAATCAATATTATGTGATATACATAATGTACATGTAAATTACATTCAAATGAAATTAAAAAAAATTAATTTAATTATTAAATACATATATATAGTATAAGTTTTACGAACGATTTAATTTATAGTAAAAATTGATATTTTGTCCGAAACATTATAATTATTTAATTAAAACATAAAATATTGAACGTGTATACTAGTAAAAACTTAAATCTGTAAGTTTATTTATTTTTTAATATATTTTTAATATATTTTACTATAAATAAATAATATTCTAAAAATTTAAAAAACTTTGTGATATATATGAAATATAACCTCTATAAAAGAAATATAAATAAAATAAATTATAACATAACTGTTTAAATTATTGCTATTTTATTAAATATCTTTTATAATAAATATATAATGTAAGATTTTAATAAAATTTAAATTGTTTTAATAATTTATTCTATGTAATTATATTTTTTTAATTTATATAGTAAAGTATTTTTCAATTTCAGCAAAAAAATAGTATGTTTGATCAAAGTATCATTGGAATATGTTTTTGTGTCTGCTTAGCAATAGTTTTCAATTTTTCTTTACATCGAATAGAAGAAGGTCATGTTGGTGTATATTTTAGAGTAAGTAAATATATAAATATAAAAAATATAATTTATAACATTATAAACATTTTTTTTAAATGATATAGGGTGGTGCATTATTACCTCAAGTTAGCAGTCCTGGATTTCATATGATGATACCTTTACTAACAACATATCGTGCTGTTCAAGTTACATTACAAACAGATGAAGTAAAAAATGTTCCATGTGGAACAAGTGGTGGTGTAATGATTTATTTTGATCGTATAGAAGTTGTAAATATATTAGATGCAAATAGTGGTAAGTGATATTACTAATTAAATTAATAATTGTAATTATAAATTATTATAAGATTTTATATTGATTATTTTAATTTTACAGTTTATAACATGGTAAGAAATTTTACAGCAGATTATGATCAAACATTAATATTTAATAAGATTCATCATGAATTAAATCAATTTTGTTCTGTACATACATTACATGAGGTATACATAGATTTATTTGATCAAATAGATGAAAATTTAAAAACTGCTTTACAAAAGGATTTAAATGATTTAGCACCTGGTTTAAGTATTCATGCAGTTAGAGTTACTAAACCAAAAATTCCAGAAACTTTGAGAAAAAATTATGAATTAATGTAAGTATAAAATTATATAATAAAATTTATTAGTTGATTTTTTCAAATCTTTTAGAATCATTATTATTGTTATTCTCTCTCTCTATATATATATACACATATTATAGGGAAGCAGAGAAAACAAAACTTTTAATATCAATTCAACATCAGAAAGTTGTTGAAAAGGACGCAGAAACGGATAGAAAAAAAGCTGTTATTGAAGCAGAAAAAGAAGCCCAAGTAGCAAAAATACAATTTAATCAAAAAATTATGGAAAAAGAATCTTTACAACGAATAGCAGCAATTGAAGATGAAATGCATTTAGCAAGACAAAAAAGTCATTCTGATGCTGAATATTATCAAACAAAAATGCAAGCTGAAGCAAATAGACTTCTGCTTACCAAAGAATTTTTAGAATTAAAAAAATATGAAGCATTAGCACAAAATACAAAAGTATATTATGGTCAAGATATACCAAAAATGTTTATGTATGGAGGTTGCTCAAATGATGATAGTACAAATTCACGTATAGAAATTCAAAAATAATAATTATAGAAATAGATAACTCTTTTTTTTAAATATTATATGATGAAATAGTTATTTTATTTATGTTTATATGTAATCATTTAAAATGTAATTTATCAATTTTTTGTGATTATCATATGTAATACATATATAATACGATTGTTTATTTATAAACTTTATTAGACTTAATCAAATTTTGTAATAAAAATTTTGTTAATATAACAATTTTTAATACTATTAATATTATTATATACATAAATTTAAGTTTTTTAGTTTCTTTAAAATAAACATTTCAGATAAATATTATATAAGTAAAGATAAAGTTCAAACAAATTAAAAAATGTTTTAATAAATCAAATCATTATTTACAATTATTATTATTATTTATAATTATAATTAAATTAAATTTTATTACATAAAACTAATTCTTAAATTTAGGAAATATGAAAAAAATATTTATAAAAAATATTTATAAATTTTTGGAAATTAAATTACAACTCTCATAATTTTTTTTTATTATGGTAATTTAAACGATGCGCGCGCATTCTACGTTTATCATATGACAATCTGTCAAAAGTAGTGTTTGATAATTAATATTCTTTATATTTAAGATCTATTAAACTTTAATATAGATTTATAATCAACTACATAACATTTATCTCTGTAAATATTGAAAATGACAGCAGTAAGTTTTTGATCATGTTATATTATTTTAAAAATAATTTTAAGATTCTCATTTTAAGGTTATGATAAGTTAAGTCAATTCTAGAATAACCATAAAATACTTGTAAAAAGAAATATATATTTTATTGAAAAGAAATATTTAAGATATTTAAATTTATATTTATATTATAATATTATAATATGAAAAGTATATATGTTAATTATCTTTAACATTTTTTAATCTCAGGAATTAAGAAAATTTCTTTATGGACTTTTAAGTAGTGTGGAAGGACTTCATAGTATATTGATAACAGATAGGGATGGAGTACCTGTTGTGTCTGTAGCTGATGAAACGACACCAGAATTAGCTATGAGAGCAAGTTTTTTATCTACATTTGGCATGGCAACAGATCAAGGAAGTAAATTAGGATTAGGAAAAAATAAAACAATTATATGCATGTACAGTAGTTATCAGGTAATAAAAAAAAATGTTATTATTATAAAATATTATTTAAATTTTAATGCTTTTAATGAAAAAGCTTTTTTTAAAGAAAAAAATATATATAAATACTAATATAAATTTAATTGCTATTTTATTTTTATAGGTAGTTCAAATGAACAAATTACCATTAGTAATTAGTTTTATTGCTAGTCATAATTGTAATACAGGCCACATATTATCTTTGGAAAGTAAAATTGATCCAATTTTAAGCAATTTAAAAAATGCAGTAGTGGAAGCCTGATGGTTACCTGTTGTGCATTACGGGTGATAAATACCAAAAGTTTGCAATTACATTTGGTAAACACTTGTAATTAATAGATATTATAAATAATGGGGTGGAAATATTATTGTATATTTCTTTTTCTAATTTACAAAAAATTTAAATTACATTTTTTTACAATTTCTGTATATTTCTCTTCATTAGCATTTTTATATGACATTTTAAAAAAAAGTATCCAACATTTTTTATAAGATAATAAATAATAATAATAATAAAAAATAATGCTAGATATTAAACATTTTTATAATGAACAAAAAATTATCACAAAATATCAAAAATATTTCAATGTTTTCAAAATGTATTTAAAGATATAGAAATTTTATATGTATAAATAGTATAAATTCATATAAAAAAAAACTAATATTAAAGTACATATTAAATTATGTAATATGTATCAGTTAATATTCTAAAATATTTTAAAAATATATTATTGTATTGTATAATTAATATAATAATGTCTTATAAATTGTGAAATAAAAATTTATACTTCACATATGTTCAAGAGAACATATTAGTTATAATTCATATACTAATGGCTTATCCTCTAATCCATTGAGAATGTTTTGTGCTGCAGTAAGAGACATATCAATTCTTGTCTTGACAGTAGCACTGCCCATATGAGGTACAATAACTGCAGTATATTTTATATTTGTTAATGTATATACAATTTTGCTACATATTTCTATCAACTAATATGTTCATATTATAAAAATATAAAATGGAATATAAAGAAAATCTACTAAAATTTAATAAAGATATAAAAAAACTAAAAAAAATTAAATTATTTCTACCTGGAATTTATAATATTAAATAATTTAATTTTATTTATTGTAATTAACAATACTTACTAGCATTAGGAAGTTGAAGAAGTTCATGATCTGGTGGCAATGGTTCTGGATCCGTAACATCAAGGCCGGCCGCAAAAATTGTTTTATTACGCAATGCTTTAATCAAGGCATCTGTTTTTACAATTTGTCCACGAGCAATGTTAACAAACACTGCATTTTTCTTCATTTTATTGAAAGTATTATCGTCAAACAATCCTCTAGTTTCATTATTTAATGGACTGGCAACAATTACGAAATCACTTTGTGCAAGAAGTTCATCAAGAGATACGAAATCAGCTCCGAGCTCATCTCCTAATAATATAATAAAATTAAAATAAAAATATCCATATTTAAATATAGATATTTTATTCTTACGTATACATTTATAAATACCTGCTTTTTTACGAGAATGACCAGTATAAATGAAATGACCTACATCGAATCCTTTCAATCGTTTAACAATAGCTTGACCAATATTGCCCAAACCAACAATGCCAACTGTTGATCCTCTTAAATCTTGACCAAGTAACCATTGTGCATGTGTTTCTACTTTACCGCTAAATTTTTAAAATTTTTTAAATTTAAATAAATAAAATATATATATAAATTTTAATATTTTTTAAAATTATTATTTAAACTTTTTTTTATATTTATTTTAATAAATTAAATTTTTGGAAAAAAATTAAATTCGTTTTTAATTACTGTTCAAGTTTTAGACGTCCTTCATGAATTCGTCTTGCTGCATTTAATGATAAAAGTACTGCCATTTCCGCAACGGCAGCTGATAAAACTATAGGAGTATGTCCAACTTTAATACCTCTTCTTTTAATTTCGGGAACATCTAAATGATCATAACCCGCTGACATCGTTGAGACAACTTTTAGGGATGATCCTAATTTTTATTTATATAATTATATATTAATTTTTCAATATCTTTTAAATTTTTTTAAATGATATATTAAAACTATTTATATTATTATATTAGATGATTTATAAGACAATAAATATTTATATTATTATTGAAAATTCGTAAATAAATTTATATAGCTTAAATGTTACTTTAAAAAATATTTGATATATAAAATTATTCACTTAAATTAAAAATACATTATTATATAATATATTATGTAATATATTATACAATAACTAAAAAATTAATAAATAATTTATAAATTCTGAAATGCGAAATTTAATTATTTATCATTACAAATATTTCTTTAAATTAAATTTTAAAATTTGATTTGATTAACGTTGTTATCGATAATTTACTTTAAAATTCTACGAAAGAAATATGATTTATTATATCATTTAAAAAATTATTATATTTCAATATTTACCTGCTTTATCAAGAAAGTCACTATTCACATTGATATGACCACTAAGAAAAAGTGCATCATGATCTGGAAGTGCTTGCAATACTTCTTCACGTTCACTTACAAGTTTTTGAATAATTGTGACATCACATCTAAACAAACAAGAAAATTAATGCATTATGTAATAAATAACAATAAAACTTTGTATTTAATATTAATAATTATATAGAATTAAATATTTAAAATAAAAAATTGTTTTATAAAATATTGAATTATGATATTAAAATAACATAATAACATTATTAAACTTTTAATTATTTGTTTCAAATAATTTTTCAAATTGAGAATTTATTATTAAATTGTCATAATTGTTAAATATTAATAATTATTTAAAAAATATATATATCACTTTGTACTCACTTTGTACGCAAAAGATTTATAGCAGCTGATGGTACAGTGTTAGTAGTGACTAAGACACGTGGTTTCATTGTTCGTTTGCAAAATAATGTTTTCAGTGGCAAACACTTTGTAAACTGAAAAAATAACAACAATTTTTTGCCTTATATAACACTATAATTTGATTGTATGCGCAAGCGCATCCAATCCAATCAAAAGATAAAAAGCTGATTTGATATGAAAAAAATTTGATATGTTTTGTTTTTTTCTAATAAACTTGATATTAATATTTTTTATTATTTATTAATATAAATTATATATCTTATATAAAATGATAAGAAAAATGTTATATGTAAGTATATATTGTATATTTATTAATTTAAATAGAATTAAAAATAGGGTTATACGATAAGCATATTTCGAAATAACATTATTTAACATAAAATAAATATTGTTATATAAATCTTAAAAAAATTTTAATATAACATTTTGTGAAATTGTACGTTTACTTGACGATATGTATGGTCATGTTTTTATATTTCATATATTAATATATATGAAAAATATAAATAACACAAATTAAAATATGGCGCGATTTAATGAAAACATACTTCATCGTATACTTTCCTATTCATTAAAGACGCCGTTTTCTGCAAATGATAGACAAGTTAGTACGTGTTTATCAAATTATGAAAGCCGTTTTGTTCTCTAGCGATTATATATGTCAATAAAATGACAATAAAAGATGTAACAGTTGTGTATTTAGATATTAATATAACATTTTTTCAATTCATACAATTTAATGAACATTTTGAGCATAAAAGATATAATATATGTATATATATAAAATATATGAAGTATATATATATATATATGTAAATACATAAAATTATTTTATGTATAAAGATTCTTCTTTAACAATATAAATTTTTAATTATTATAAATTTTTTTTTATAAAATATGTGAAATTTAATATTCTCAATAATAAATTCTCAATAATAAATGGAATATATATAAATATGTATAAATAATTAAATATAATCAATAAATCTAGTTATTTAGTTATGTATTTGGTATTTAAATAGTGATTTTTATTTGTAATATAATATATATTAAAAAATAAAAATAAAATTCAAATGATCAATTGAAATAATTATTTTATAAAAAATACTAATATATTATAAATTATAATTATTAAAAATAACAACATTCTTAGTAATCTTTATCTACAAATAATAAATTATGTATTATATTATTAATAACTAAATTTCCTTTAGTGATTCCAAAGTGTGAAGTATCAGGAAGATATGAAGAAGTATACATGTTTCCTTACATATAGCTTATATGCAAATATTTGATATATAGATATATAGAGTTATATTTAATTAGAAGTTATATAAGTATATCTCTATATATCTATAGATAATTTTTAATTGTTAAATGAGAATTTTTTTTAATAATAAAAATTTATAGAATTATATTTAGTATATACCTTATAATTTTCATATTTCAAAAATATTAAAAATAAATAATATTATTTATTGCATTAATAATAATATTTATTTCTTATTTTAATTGACAATAATATATTTATAAAAAATAAATATGGATAAATATGGATGGAGAGGTACATAAGAATTTCATGAACATATGAAAGGATTTGTAAAATTATATAAATAATATATTCACAATAAAATAAATTAACAAAATAATTAATTTTTTTATATAATTGTGTAAAATATATACTATATTTATATAATATTATATTTATATAATTGTGCAAAAGAGTAATATTTCAAAAAATTTACTTATTTTTAATATTAAGTATTTACTATTTTTTTAATATTTTCTTAAATAACGGGAAATATAAGAAGAAAAAATATTTTTGAACATTAACCGCGATATCCTGTTATGTATTATTCTATTCGATTATTAATTTTTTGTAAACCACTTATTTCCTTAATATTAAATACGATTGAATATGGAAATCTTTAAAAATTATAACTGTTTAAAATATTTTTTTTTTATTTACTATATTTATTTACTCTATTTATTTATATTTTATTGCTATATTAATAATGTGAATTTATCTTGATATTTTACATTATTATTGATAGCTTATCGATATTTATGTTAATTAAGCTCATAGCTATTGTAAAGAATAGTTTACATTTAAATCTTCTGTCATAATCTAATCTTGGGAACGATGTCATAATCTCTTTTATATTGATACCAATATAATAAATAAAATTAATATAATTTATAATTATACTTAATTTTAAAAATATATTCTAATATCTTTCATCTACGATAAGTATATAATCATGAAATACAAAATAAGAATTTTATAGAAATAAATTATAAATATTTTTTAAATTAATATATATTTATTAAATCATCACTTTAATTTTACTGTTGGTAATAATACGATTTTAAAAATATTTTCGATCTGAGCTCAATAGTTCATCAATCTTTTAAAACGGATGGAATAGACTGACGAAAAGTTATTTGAAACTGTTTTAAAAGTGTATTTATTATAGTGTCAACGTTTCATAATTCGCGCCATGGATATTTTCATAAGAAACTTCAGAGGTTATGAAATATCGAATTCATAACAATTAGAAAGCATGCTTTATATTTAAATCCAAATTTATTTATACAAAAATAACAAATACAAAATAATTAACAAGTTTAAATATTAAAATATAAAATGAGGTGGATGACACGACAGTTTTCGTTACCAATTTTACTCGGTATATCCTTAACAAGTGTGAGCATTGCTATATTATACGTATTATACAAAAAGGTAAGGTTGTAGAAATATAAAAAATTATAATTACTTAACTAATATTATATTTTAATTACTTAATTACTTAATTGTACAGGATGAAGAAGACATTAAATCTAGAAAAAATCATGTTGAAATTTCAAAACGATTTACTGCAGAGTGTAAAGTACCTAGACAATTCGTTCCTGCTGTTATTGGAAGAGGTGGTTCAATGATAAAAGATATACAAAATAAAACTGGAACACAGATACATTTTAAAGAAGATAACATTGATTGCCCTGATCGTATTTGCATCATAAAAGGAAGCTATGAAGGTGTACATTTAGCTGAAGAAATGATAAAGTCTGTAATCCAAAATCAGCCTATAATTGAAACATATGAAATGTATGTACCTCAAAAAGCATGTGGAAGAATAATAGGAAGAGGTGGTGAAGTTATACATCAAATTCAAGCAACATCTAGTGCAAAAATCATTATTGAAAGCAGTTATACTCCTTATGATCCAAGTATGTTCGATTTTTATAAATTCATGTTATTATGCTTTATATTTTTGATTTTATTTCTTCTAAATTTTAATAACTGCTAGTACTTTACAGATGCTGAAAGAAGAATTATTATAAAAGGAACAGCTGAACAAATTGCTACAGCTTTGTTACAAATTGAAGATAAAGTTCGAGAAGAAAAAGAAGCACGTACAAAATTAGAGGCGTCTTCTGCTTCAAGATTGCCTAGAGGAAAATTATCTCCACGTAATACTAAAAATAATATACAATCTGAACAAGTTCAAACTACTGAATTATTACCAGGTATATAAAATATAAATAATATTCTTTTTATAATATTATTGGATATTTTTTTATATTTTTTATATATTTTTTTATTTTTATTCCTAGTTTCTGACGGTGGAATGGAAGTATATATATCTGCAATGGAAACTCCTAGTCAATTTTGGGTACAAGTTGTAGGACCTGGAACTACTGCATTAGATAAATTAGTATCTGATATGACTGTTTATTATAATGATGAAAAAAATCACGAATTGCATAAATTAAGAAATGTAAACATATGATTGAATATTTTAATATCTATAAGAAATAATATTTAACAGATATCATTTAGTAATTGCCTTACATCATCATTTTAGATAACGCTCGGTCAAATAGTAGCAGCAAAATTCAGTTTTAATGAACAGTGGTATAGAGCTGAAGTTATTTCTGCACCTGAAGATGGTCAATGTGAAGTGTATTTCGTGGATTATGGAGATCGTGAAATGGTTCAGCTTGATTGTATATTGGAACTTCGAACCGATTTTCTCAGCTTAAGATTACAGGCGATCGAATGTTCATTGGCTAATATTAAACCAAGGTAAGTTAGTTTTCAATGAAATAAATTTAATCGAATGCAAAAGAAATGAAGAAATTTTCTAAAAAAATTTATAAAAATAATCTTTATTAAAGTTCATTCATTGAAATCAAAAATTTATAATTAATTTTGTTTATATATATAAAGAAAAGATGTCAATTGCTTAATTCACTATCATCCATGTTACTTGATCTTGAACTGCCAATACCAGCTTCACAAACTTCATTAAACAATTCTGGATTTGTTTGTTCCATTATTTTCCATGCTAAATTTTTCTTGAGTACCGTCAAGTTTTCCTCGCAATATGCTAAACTTGCTTTTTTAAGCGCATCGCATCCAAATTCATCTGCAATTAAAAGTCTGCTTGCTATATTTTCTGGAGTTATTGTTTCTATAAGATTTCTTTCACAAAGTTCTTTTAATCCTAAATAAATAATTTTATTAATGAATGCTAGATTTCTAAAAAATAAATTCTTCAATATTATAATACATAATACCTTGCAAAGAAAAACGTTCAGCCAATGATAAAAGTTGTGGAGCAAAATTATCCAAATTATCGATTTGATCGCTATATATATATCGCAAAAATTCTTCAGCTAACTCTTTACTAAGATCCAACAATTCCAAATAAAATACATAACGTTTCTAAAATATTTTAATATAAAATATGATTATCGCAAAATTTAAATATCAAGTAAATATAGTAATAGAATTAAGTACATACCCGTAAAAAAAACAAACTCGAGTAGAAATCATTTTTTTTTTTTTTGGAATCAATTGTATCAGAAAAAATTAGTTGTAAAATTATGTTAGTTACACAAACCATAATAAAATTTTAAAACCAATTTTAAGTAATTTTTAAGTTTTAACATTATACAAAATTTGAATAGATTACTAATATTAGTTATTAAATGAGAAAAAAAAATAATATATTATCTACAACAAATACATTATGAAACTCTAAAATTATAATAATGTTAAACAAGCATATAGTGAAAGAAACACTTTAAAGAACAAATCTATGAAATAAAATAAATATCGACACTAATTTTAATTTTTTAAGAGATATTTTTAAAATAATATAGATTTGTTATTTATATCATTAAAGTTTAAAATAAATTAACTCGAATATTCTGCAACACAGGTACAGAATAACTTCTGACACGTACATTAGAACGTCCGTTTTCTTTATCGATTATGTTATTTTCTTGTAACATCCTCGTATCCATTTTATCTTTTATAGTGTTTGTCTTTATATCTTTCCTCTCATTAAATTCTTTTAAAGGCAAAATCATTTCAGCAAGAACGTTGCTACGAGCAGTCAATACAGTGCTATGAACTGGAATTTCTGTATTGTTTAAACCTCCACAAATTAACTTAGTGTCTGCACCATATGAATATTTTAACAGTCTGGCCATATCCTGAAAAATTTTTATGTATATATTTTTTCGGTTTTATTTTTTAAATTTACATAATTATAAAATCTCTTGCATTTATTTTTAAATATTTTATTCAAAGAATTTACTTCTTTCTTAATTTCATTTAATATTCTTTCTATTTTTTGTTTTCTTTATTTTTATAGATATTCTTCTTTTGGAGAAAAAAAAATTGATAAATATAAACAATGGAGAATTTCAATTAAATTCTGTTTAAATTGCTTTTATATGTATTATGTATTGAAAATACTTGCCTGTGACAAGTTATGTTTTTCGCTTTCGTATTGGATTATCTGTATTTTAACCATTAATACCACCTCACCATTCTTCTTTAAATGTCTGTGGACGATGGACAAGTCTCTATAGCCCAAGGAAATGATGTCCGTGTATGATTTCAGCTCGAGTATTGTCCTGCTAACGTGACAGTATTCCCAATGTTTAACGTCGGCATTGAAAACTGCAAATTGAAATCGTATCTTCGCTTGTTCCGCTTCATCTACGTTGCAGTTCAACATGTTCAGGCACAATACCACCGGGTTTATTATTCTTTTGCCTGTTACCAAACAGTGGACCATTCTTTCCTTTAATAAAGTCGATATCAATGATTGTTTCGAGTGAAAAAAAAAAAGAAAAAAAAAAGAAAAAAAGAAACAGAATAAAAAATGCATTGATTTCTGAAGTAGTGTAATAAAATTAAAAATAATTTACATTTCTTTTTCTACAATTTCAAATATAAAAAAACTAAAAATAGTTAAAAATAGAATAAAATTTTATAATTTTCATGATTCTTATTAACTTTATCTTATTTTATATCTTATTTCTCAAGTTTAATTAGTTCAAAGTTTAATTTAGTTCATTCATATTTAAAATACAAATAATATTTAAGAAAAAAATTATTTAAAATTATAATAGAAAATACAAATTTATAATTGCGTTATATTGTTCTTCTTACCATCAGGATTCTTCCAGAATCTGATGGATAAATTCCATGTGCTGTGAATACCATTTATATTGACGTTGAAGGACGGGCTATCTATAAAGCTTTTCTTCGAAATAGTTCTTTTGTAATTTGGAATAGGCCATGTGTATTTAAACACGACGTCTGAGACTGCTGGTACCAATAGCTCCATTTTATCGTGGCTTCACATAAACGAAAAGGCCTACGATAATCGGATGATGATGAATTATTATGTATCGTAAAAGTCCATTTATTTGAATTTGTTAAAGGAAAATTAATTTATGAATGGACCATTTATACAGTAGAAATTTATTGATACTTTTTATTTACTATAATTTTTCATTCAAATAACTAGAGTTATTGATACATGTAAATAAGTAAATTCAATCGGTAGGAATTCAATTAATTTATTTTTATCATATATAATATATTACAAAAATATAGTATAAAAAATTAGAAAGAAAATATTCTGTTTAGCAATAGAAAATCGAGATGCGAATTCTCATTTATATTTAATTTATTATATTTCAAAATAAGAATTATTTTCATTTTTTATCTTCTTTAATAGTATACACTTTTCTTTCATTCTTATTCATTTTTATAATATAATATTTTTTTAATTTTCATTATTCTTCTCTACATTTACATTATTTCTTACATTTCTGTATTCATCGCGTATATGCCAACTTTTCTCGCCGTCTATTTTTTTTTTTTCTTCCTCTGCGATTCATTTTCAATTTTCTCGTATTCATCAGTCCCTCTACGAGTAAAAACAATTCCTCTGGCGTTTCATAATTGCGACACAAAGGTCACGATAAAATTTCTTCATGAAACTTTGTGAAAATGCGCAAAACGCTTTGTTGTTTGCTGGTCTCGTTATATCTCGTCAAACTTTTCCTTGTATAAATTATAAGTTCAACGTATTCGGATACATACGTTTCTACATTTGGCAAGTCGCCAATTTTCCATTTTAATTTATCTTTAATTGAACGACAATTTCTTGTCACTTGTACGTTTATGCTTTTGTTTCAGACCGGGATTAAAGGGATTGAAAATGAAATCGAAATTTAATTGTAGTTAATCGGAACAGCAATTGCGCAAATGAAAGATTCAAGCCGATTTCAATCGCGACTGTAATCGATTGAATATCAATTATAGAACTTCGTCTCTGCATAGGATAGGATTTTTTCTATACAGGTGTTACCGCAATTTTAATTGGAAACGAGCAAGGAGACCGATTCTATTGGATTTATTTCATATTTATTTCTGTCTTGCCGATTTGTTATATTCAAATTATAATGTTTGTATTTAAAAAGAATTTTACAGATTCAAAAATGGAATTGAACTATAAATTAGAAAAATCATTTATATATATAGTAAAATTTAACGTCAAATATGATAATTATTTAGAATTATTTTTATTTACTATTTTTATATGCTATTATTTTTCAACAGAATCGACTATCAAATTATTTAAAAAAATATTAAATTTATAAAAAATAACATTAATTTTATCATACAAATTTGATCATTCAAAAATTCTTTGAAAATTTTCCAAAAAATTATACAATTTTAAAATTAGATATCTGATAATTGATTATTAGAAAATTTTTGATAATATTTCCCACGAGTTAATATCAATGTCGAATCTAAATCAACGTCGAAATTAAGATGGACAAAAATCGAAGCATCCCCGCAATGTCCCGAACGATCAGAATGGGGGTAGATTCCGCTGCGGGGTAGTAATCGAACGCGAATTGAATCAATCTGGCCGAATACCGGGTTTCGTATCGCGTGCCGAGAAACAGCTAATCACCAGCACAACCTCGAAGTAATGCACACACGATGGTTTTCGAGTTGGAATTACCGCGGTGCCGACGGTCTTCGGTTACACGCGACACGACGGCTTTCGAGGGCAAATCCGACGAGTGCCTCGTTGCCAGAAAGCCGCAGACCACTCCGAAACGCTTTCTATTTCCGTTCTCCTCGTTCCATCATCCATCAGCTTTGATTCACTTCGATGCAGAAAAGCTGTTATAAATTGTATTCTTCTTCTTCCTTTTTTTTTTTCTTTAATTAGTGAAGTGAATCGTTATTTTTCTTTATTTTGTTCATTCTCAGGTTTTCAGAGAATACTTCAATTTTCAAATTTATACTATACTAATATATATCTTCTGTGATAAATTAATGATGATATATTTAATGTTTTTTAATATCGAGTATATATTTTAATTTAAATTAGTAAAAATAATTTATTTTATCTTTTTCAATTATTTAATTCGATTATTTCATTTGATTTGATTGGTTAAGCATATTCAAAAGAACTCTCTATAACAATAACAGATCATTTGGCAAATTAAAATTAACAGATGGAGTAATCGCGTTAACGATCCTTGATTGAAGGCAACAACTACCTCGAAGACCATTTGAGTTACAAATAAGGAGCTCGTTTGGAAGACTTAATTTGTCACAATTAGCTGCACAAGAATTTTAAATTCAATCATCAAAATTCCCTCTTTTCTCTTTGACAATTATTTTTTAATTTCTTGCCTTAAGTTACAAAATTATACTACGAAATATTATATTTTTCTAATTTAAATATTTAAAGATTAAATTGTCAATCGGCAAAAATATTTTCAATCTGACAGCGTTTTCACGATAATGTTTTTCAATAATGGATAATTCAATATTCGTTTCATGAGATCAGCTTTAATGTCCATCGCTTGGCAACCGGAAGAGAATCAAGGGAACAGCGTATTTCTCCGTTTGACATTCAAATACTTATATTACTTGACATTTATTTCGCGCTTGATAGAAACCCATGATCGCGCGTAAAAAAAAACGAAATAAATTCGTACTTACGTAAATATGACACACGCGCCTATTATCACGTTCATTAATGCATCGAGCAAGAATCCCTCTGAAAATTCACTTTTTCATTTTGCACTCAATCTTATTTCGTATATCCTCTTCTCTTTTTATATATTAAATTTATCAGTGCCAAAGAATTAATTCATTCTCGAACCACTCCAAATCACTTTTGATACGTAGAAATATTTCAAGTGTTATTAAATAAAACTTGATAAGATTCTTAAATTATATCACAGATATTACTATTAACAACTAGGAAAATTTTAATTGTCTGATAAGACTTGCAAATTATATCACGGATATCTATTGATAAATAATTGATAATTTGATAAGATTATTTAAATAGTCACTGCAATGTAGTCACGTCTTGATTTAACGAAATAAACTTCTCTTTCTCTTTCTCTCTCTCTCTCTCTTTCTTTCTCTCGTTTCTTTTCTGTTTGTACGAGGATATTGTTCACCACGAAGATCGTGAAACGACTGAGACCCTCTGACCATTACAGAGGGTCTACGTTCATCATCCATTTCATCTTCTCGCACGTGTATACATCTGTGTGTTATAAATGGAACAAGACGTCCCGAAAGTGCTTGAACCTCGCGAAATGGGGGTGTTTCACGCGCACCTTCTTTGTTTCGTGCGATAATACCCTTATCAATTCACGAATTCGGATTGAATACCGTATATGAAACAGGGTTAATGGGAATTGCATAAAGAATAGATCGTTACATAAAAGTTGTAGGGAATCGAGAATGTAGGGAAGCGAGAATGAAATGGATCGATCATGTACAATCAATTTGAGATAATATAATTCTTTTAATCTTAAAATTTTTCTTTTCTTTTTCTTTTTTTTTTTTTGTAGAATTTCTTAGAAGTGAAAAATCTAAGTTTCCAATTGATGAAATTTAGTTAAATTCGAGTCACCTCGACTCGTTTTAAAAATCGAAATTTATCAATTTCTAATGAAATTTTGATCTTGGATGAGATTCATAATCTTGATTCAAGATTTGTGTACAGAGTATATTTACGACTTTAAATTTATCTGTATGAATTTTAAGATCTACAGTTTTAGTTATCTTTAATGTTACTTTAATTAAAAATCCATATGAGTCGACGATTTTTATAAACAAAATACAAATATTTATAGTAAACATAGAGTAAACATGTATATATTCGTAACTTCTAAAAATGTTAAATTTTCCTTGAAATGTTTTTATTGCGTAATTTTCTATCTAAACATTGGCAATCGCAGATTCACGAATTGCGAAGTTACACAGAACATAACATAACAAACATCTCGAAATTGGCAACAAAAAGGAAATCGGAGTAAAATCATAAATACGATTTTATTTTTTTAATGTTTTACGTTTTCAAATTTTTAGTATTTTTATATCACTACCAGGAAGGGATGCACCAATTTATACGAATATTAAGTTGCAAGAAAAAATTATGTTCACATTGTTCTTATCTGAAGAATTGTTTGCAACAAAGCAAAATTTGATTATTGTAATCGAACGAGAGAGAGTATGCAAATATTTATATCAAAATTCATATTTTCCAAGATATGTAATATATAATCGAACTTGGAATTATATTTTGTTGTTTCAAATCCATCAACTGTGAATTATTTTTATAAATTGCATTTTAATACTATAATATATGTATAATTTTTTGGTCTTAGAAATTTATTATCTATAAAATTTAGAATTTAGTAGAATTTCTGCAGTATTTTTCATTATTTTAATATAAATTTTTCTTCTTTTTTAAATACAGAGACAACGAATGGAGCGTAGATGCTTGCAACTTGTTTGCAGAGTTCACTTGTGTGGCTGAATGGATAGTGTTGACAGCTAAAGTTAGAGGTTACAAAGAACGGAGTTTTGGCTATGGAAGATCTCGACGAGAAGGTTCTCCGATTCCTTGCGTGGATCTTTTTTGCGATACGGTATTTCATTAAGATTTACAAAAAGAAAAATATCATCGAATATCTAAAGTATCTGAAATATCTGAAACATCTACAATATCTCTTAACTTCTCTTATTCTTAATTGTTATTTTCTCGATTCACACCGTTTAGACCGTTAATGTTGGTCAAGAGTTGATAAATGAAGGCTTCGCCGACTTAGAAGAGAATCTGTCATCGACAGCTTCCTCGACGCTGTCGTTATCCAATCGAAGCCACGAAGTGACGGCTATTTCAACTCCCACGTCTACTTCCCCACTGGCGAAACGAGCTTTGAGTCCTGAAATGTTAACAGACACTCCGAATAAATTGGATTCAATTTCCGAATTGCAAAATACTTCGATAATAGATCTGAAGATAACATCCAATATACATGGGCTTTCTCAAATTGAAGAAATCGATTTGGTAACACCACAGGTGAGTGTATTTGGAATTCGACTTCAACTTTAAATTTATCAAAAATTAATATTTCTTCAATTTGTGTATAGAAAAATTAAATATTATTAGAATATCAACAAGACTATAAAATGGAAAAGTGATAAGAAACGATGATCGTAAGAAAATCCATGTCGCCGGAAGTTCAATCATAGAAAGTGGCCGGACATCGATTTTTGTTCTTTTCATTTTCAAACGCGTTCGCCTGCGGTTAACCATTGAACCGATGAATATGTTGCGACCGTTAACAATGTCTGCATCGATTTCTTTCAGAAACCCAGTACACGAATCGAGGAGATCGATCTGGTGACACCAGTGAAGGACGAGACCAAACATTTCATCGAGAACGAGAAGAAAGTGCAGCACGAGGATGGGCGTGGTGATTATCTGCGGAACGGAAATAGCAATCAGTATGGGAGATCTTGCAATTCTCAGATGAAAGTCGCCAAATACTCGCCAGTCGCGCCGGCTGGCTACGAAAGCGATATTTCGGATGATTCAGGCGAGATGGAACTAGGGTAAATCCAAAGAAACGGCCATACCTTTTTTTTCTTTTTCCATCGAGTTACGCTTCTATTTTTTTTTTTTGGCCTCGTAGTCCTTTAGGATATAACAATTTAATCTTTTCTCGATAGAAAAATGAAAAAAAAAAAAAATAGTATAGAAGTCATGCAATAATTTAGATCTTTTATTTATACGCTTATTTTTTGAAATTATGCTGTAATTTTTCGATATTCTTCTAATATTTTGGCAATTTCATAGAAAGTTATGAAAAAGAAAGTTATCGAGTAATAAAGTAACGGAATTTTTATATTTATCAAAACTGGCAGAAGAGAGAATTAAGAAATAGTTGGAGAATCTCATTCTGAAATATTTTACTGCTTTGATTTTTTTTTTTCTTTTTAATGCTTAAAGTATAATTTAATTTTTACTTTTCTGTTAAACTATTCTGCGCTTTTTTACTTACTCATATTCAATTTACTTCTTTTATTAAAATAATTATTTTCAAGCCATTTAAAGTACAAATAATTATTTATTATGTTATTTAATTTGCAAATGATTCTCTCACTATTTTAATAGATGCATTTTAAATCTATTTTATTCGCTACGCGAAACATATTGTTTTCTAGTATTTTGCATTAATAGACTCTGCCATTGATTAATCAAAATCATCAATTAAGCATAGAATTGTTTTCACACGCTTTAAAAAATGGTACATAATAAAAGAAGAATTGTAAGAGCTTAAAAGCGGCATAAAGTAGATGTTTTAAAAGCAGTTGTTACTTGAAGCACGATAAACTCCGAAAAAAGCTCTTCCTTATTCTTCTTCCAAGTAGTCACGTAGCGCTACTCTTGAGATCGTGCATTATTTCTCTCAGAACACGTACGCTACTTAAAGTATGCTCAAGATTAAGAAACTATGTGCCTTAAACTGCTTCGTACATAATTACCATTATTGAGACATAAATATATAGCATATAAGAGTTGCAAGTATTACAAAATGTATACAAATTAAAAAAAAATTATGTAGATCGTTCTATTTTTATAAGATAACTAATTAATTAATTAAGCTCGTTTTCATATTAGATTAGTGGGAAGTAAATGAATAAATTATAAATAAATATATAAATATTATTTTTTTATTTATACTTTAATTAAAAAACAATCTCGATTTTATTGGCAAATTATGAAGTATTTTATTTATTTTTTAAGTTTTGATATTCTCAAACTTTTAATTTCTTTTTTTTTTAAATTATCAAAATTTTTGCAGAAAAATTCCACTGATTTAATTAAAATTATGATTTTAAAACTACAAATAAAATAGTGCCATATTGTTCTATCTTTTTATTTTTTTATTTTTTTTATTTTTCTTTTTTTTTTTTTTTTTTTAGAACTTAAAGCAGTTAAAAATAAAGTGATAATTTTTAACACAAAAATATAAACAAGTTTTAACTGTTTCTATAAAAATATAATAAACTCGATATATATCATTCATTTATTTTCCACTAATATAATAAAAGTATAGTTCAAAGCGACAGGATTACTTACTAGAAAAAATAATCGATTCCTATATTAAATCCATTGTTGCATATTCTTAGTTGACTTCTTTATTTTTCTCTTAGATATTTATTTAGATAAAAAAAAAATAAAAATAAAAATAAAAATTATTAATTTGTTTCAAATTGTTTCCACTATAGATCTGAAAGCTTTACAAAGATTACTCGTTTTATTCGATTATAATCATATGTAAGATCACACGTGTATCTTTATCTTTATATATGTATCATCCGATATATTAAACACGAAATTAACATTCATGAATCTTCTTAATCGAATATTGTAACTCGAGTAAACGAGGAAGCAAAGATATTCGTGACGAATAAAATGATCGTTCTATAAGATATTTTATCTGTTCGATGCCTTCTTAACGGAACCCTAAATCGTCGTTTCCTTTCACTTTATCCATCGCGCCGCTGCTTTCTCGGATTACGGCATTGTGATACAAGATCGCCAATTTTTCGGAGCTCCTTGTCCACTGGTAAAAGTCGAGCTGACAACCAGAAAAAAGAGGGGACAAAGCCCCCGGCGTACGGCAACAACGGTAACACCGCTGACAAGAGAAGACGAAGAAGAACAAGGAAAGAACGATATCGGAAGTTACTACAGTGGAACAGTGAGTAGAGAACTTGCTCATCCGACACGAGACTATGCGAAACTGTATCTATTTTTACGGAATATAGTTATTAGATTAGAAACTTAATAGAGCAATTTTGCGATTAAAATGTTTCTAAGAAATATTTTAGAAGGGAAAAGTAAGATGAGATATGAATCTTAACTTTGACTTTATGAGTTTACAAAGGTAAGTTAACAAAGGAGGTTAATTTGAATTTATAGGTTAATTTAGAAAAAAATCAAAATTGAAATCTACATATTTAAACAACTTAACTTTTTTTTGATAAATATTTGTTAAATTGTTCTCGTATTGAAAAATATAGTAATATAATATAATTTTAAATATAAATAATAATATAGTTTTAAATATTTATTTTCTTAAATAATCAAACCTATCGATAAAAAATAAAGTATTTTTTAAATATGAGAAATAACAGGAGTAATACCAATTTCTGTAACCAAATAATTAAACTTACTGGATTTCATTTCCAATGAAACGTATCGTATCCACGATTTCCTAAACTAGTGAAAAAATGAAAAAGAAAAAGAAGAAAAATAATTCCCCATCAATTTTCGCGTTCTTCGTAGCCACGAAAATCGATTCGAAATACAGTAAATAGAGGATAAAGAAGTGCCATGAGTAATTGGCATCGCTTGGAAGCCGATGTGCTCGATGATCAGGAAAAACGAGAAAGCTGCGGCCAAGTGAAACTGTATAAAACGTCGGTAACTCGGCATTCTATCATCAGTTCTACGAATATTCAAACCAGAAGCGCGGTGACCAGTAATCTCAGCAATGAATCAATTGGTAAATTTTTATTTCTCTTATGGTGTTTTAAGTTGAACTGTTGAAGACAATAGCTGCTATGTAAGTATATTATAAGTGCTTCATAACTATCTGGATCCTTATATGTAATAAAATTAAAAAATTAATAATTTAAAACAAGAATCCAAGAAAATAATTTTTATTAATTCTTTGGCATTGTAATAAAATTAATAACATAATAATATTAATATTATGAAGTTTTATTTTGAGTAATTTTAAAATGTGAGAATGAGAAGATAGTCTGATATCTGTTATTTCTCACTTTTTGATAGATATTCTAAATCTATCATCTATTTGAGCCATTTTTTGAACCAAATACACACTTCAATACAATTATTATTTGGCTTCTCTTCTATTTCTTTGGCTTCGCATAATAATAGAATACATAACCAGCTGTCAGTTTTGCAACAATAGGACATGTTTTAATTAGTCCTATTAGCTCAATTGTTAATCATTAGATGAAATTATTCGATGGTTCGCTAATATGAGTTAATTGACTATGAAATAAAACAATATTCGATCGATGATTCAAATTTATAAGTTAAAATTAAGAACTTCTACCATCCAATTTCCATTTATATCCAAAATAAATTGTTCGATTATTTAATTCTTTTTTTATTAAAAATCATAATAATAATGTTTTTAATAATATCACAATTTCATAATAAACACAATTTCAAAAATTTATTTGATATAATCGATAATTATCGAAATTTTCTCGCACATTATCACTCAAATATACCGCGATATAAATAAACTGGATATTAATTGAAATTTTCCCGTTAAATTTGTCCAAGAGAGGGTCTCTGTAATTATTGTTACCTTGACCTTCTTAATATATTCCTCAGGTTTGATATTAAATAATTACGCGTTCGTGCGTTGAAGTCCTTGGAACTAAGTTTGTCATTCGAAGAATAAGAAGAAATTAAAATGTGTAAACAAATCATTCAATCTCGTCATTAATAGATTGATAGAACTTTTAATTAAACATGTGGAACAACGGATCATCTTTATTATTTCTTCGTAACGTTTGATTTCATTTCAAAGACGAAGATTTAAAAATTAAATCGTTCCTACATCGAAGATATCTTACATCTCCAAAAGAAACTTAATACGAGGAAGATTAATTTAATTTTTAAAGGATTTTCCAATATATACTCTGAAAGTCAGAACACAGAAACAAGAACATAAAATGCATAGTCAGTAACATTAATTTGATCAATGAAAATTAGAGATCACCAGCAAATATTAATAATTTTAACTAAGAATACTAATAATAATTATAAATTGAGAAGAAAAATGGAATTTAATAGCAATAAGTATTATTAAAAAAATAGTTGTTTCTTTTCTTCATTTAATCTAATTAGAATTAAATTATAATTGAAATAGATAAAATTTAACGTTTATATTATAATATAATTTATTATAATTTTTTAATTCTTATTAATTCTAAATTATTTCTTCCAAGTTTAAAATAGTTCCATTTGCACATATTTTTATTTTTCAACAAAATTCCAAAGTATCAAATTTTTGGAAATATATGAAACTACTATTAAGTGTAATATATAATTAGAATAATAATAATATAGTTAGAAATTATTATTTAAACGACAAGTACAAAGAGTTCTCGTTTTTTTATTTAATATAAAATTCAAAGAATCTCAAAAAAATAATATAATAAAATGAAACTCATTTTCAAAATTCTTCCATTATAGACAGTAACATTTCTTCTCTTGTGCGGTGTCTACGGTGCTTTGGCCGGACGTCGTTACATAGCCATTCCAATGGATGGGATCGACGTGATCGAGCTGAGTCCAGTGGCACCACCCACACCGAGGATTGCCCGTCAAACCGAGGCTTACATACCCATACCAGTTCCTAGTATTTCTCAGGAAGAGCTCAAGAGTCCTCGGCAAGAGAGGTCCAACGTTCACATCCTGGATTATGTGGATTTCGGTGGACAAACCGGATCGAATGGAGCCTTCAGCTGGTACGCCGATTATCCGGCACATCACTAACGATCCAAAGGATCGAAAGTAGTTTTACACACGCCATGCATCCTGCTTATTGTACGATAATAATTAAAATTAGATATTGTGAAAGAGATCGAAGAAAAAATTACAATTTGTAAATGACATTTTATCTGTTTGATTATGGATTGAATGATATTGAAACATTTTTTTATAAGAATTATTTACATAATGATTAAGTTGATTGAATCATTGAGTTGAAGATTTATTTGTTAAATAGTTTTTAAGACGTGTGATTTATACGAGATATGTAAGTTTGAAATTTGAATTATATTTTGAGTTAGCGAGATTTAAATTTTTGAAATTGTTGAATTATTTGTTGAAAAAGTATAATTTACTTTTCTAGAAAATGTTAATTTATTTGATTGATGTATTTTAAAAATTGTTTGATTGAATTGAATGATATTGAGACATTTTTTTATAAGAATTATTATACATAATGATTAAGTTTTGAGTCATTGAGTTGAAGATTTATTTTTTAAATAGTTTTTAAGACGTGTGATTTATACGAGATATGTGAGTTTGAAATTTGAATTATATTTTGAGTTAGCGAAATTTAAATTTCTTTGTTGAATTATTTGTTGAAAAAGTATAATTTATTTTTGAAGAAAATGTTAATTTATTTGATTGATGTATTTTAAAAATTGAATTTATGGAATGATTTCTTAATTTAATATGAGATGTAAATATTCTAATTAATTTTTGTGTAACATTACTGATATAATTTTTCAGTAAATTAAAATTGTTTGAATAAACCATGAAAAAATTTGATTAATCAAGATTTGATGTTTTTTTTTATCGAATATTCCTAAAAGAATTATCAAGAGATAATTCAAACTAGAAGCAATGCTTTTGAATTAAAAAAAAATTAAAAATTTGTATTCTTAGTACACAGAATTATAAATATACAGAATAAGTATGCAAATGATAATTATCTTACAGATAAGTATATAAAATTTGATAAAAATACTTTTATTTTTTGAATTATCACAAAAATTTGATTTGCCACCTCTTTTTGACTTATATTTTCCTACTATTTCATTATATTTTTTATATAAAAAATATTAGAAAATTTTTTAAATATCATTTCTGTTTTATACTTATCTCTTTAAGCTGCCATATACAAAAGTACACATAAAATACGTTTCTATATAATGAAATACATTTTACGTAAGTTAAACAAGATCAACGCCATCTCGCGTTTGGATCACCGAAGCTCCGATTTGTTACTAGCATAGCAGAATATGCAAGGAGGTATGTGAAGTCATAGAAAAAGATAGCAACATTGTGCGAGAAGGATAGAGAGCATTTTCCACCATTTTGAATTATAATACATAGAAAATTCATTAATTATTCATTTTTTTTACAAAATTTCTACATTTTTAAGCTCGTATTTTGAAGCTAGAACTTTAGGCAAACTTCTTATATTAATTTTAATAAGAAATTCTTTTCTATTAATTATTTATTACCGATTAACGCATCATATTTTTTACTACATCAAAGACGCCATATTGAAAATTAATTAATTATTCATTTTCTGCACAAAATTTTAGCACTTTTAAGCTTGTATCTTGAAGCTAGAACTTTAAACAAGTTTCTTTTATCAATTTTAACATGAAATTTTTTTTAATTAATAATTTATTAACGATTAATCTATGGAGTGGAGATTGATAATTGAAACACTCTGTAGATTAATCGGTAATAATTAATTAATAAAAAAGAATTTTTTATTAAAATTAATACGAGAAGTTTATTTAAAGTTCTATCTTCAAAACACGAGCTTAAAAGTATAGAAATTTTGTAAAAAAAATGAATAATTAATGAATTTTCTATGTAGCGTCAAAATGGTGGAAGATGCTCTCTATCCTTGTCGCACAATGTTGCTTTCTTTTTCTATGACTTCACATACCTCCTTGCATATTCTGCTATGCTAGTAACAAATCGGAGCTTCGGTGATCCAAACGCGAGATGGCGTTGATCTCTAAATAAAATTTTTTGTTTAATTTATAGATGAAATATGAATTATGGATTGTGTCAACAATCAATAGTTTATGAAATTAATGAAAGAAAGCAGCAATTTTTTGCTATTCAAAAGTATCATAATTTTTTATTTAAAAGTATCGTAATAGAATTGTATACATACATATTTCAAAACTATAAATTTGCATAATTATTATAATAAGTGTTAAGAAAATTAGGAAAGGAAATTTCTTGGAAGGTGAAGATAAAAAATATAAAAATATACATAAAATGTATTATTTTTATTAAAAAAATAAAACTGATAAATGTTATAATTACTTATTTAAAACTTTTTTTAGATCATTTAAATATTATCATAAAAATTTTTTGATTTCATAAAAAAAATAATGATTAAAAAAGGAACTGAAATATAATAAGAAAAATATGAAATGAAACATATACAAATGGGGAAGGTGAATATATTTAATACATATGTATAATGGCGTAGACTAAATTTTTGATCGAATAGATATCAAAAATAACCTCAATTTCCTTCTATGTTTCTTTTTCTTAATTTTATTTTTTTTTAATATCTTTGATTATTAATATTCTAAAAAAACTTATCCAATTAAAAATTATTGTACGCCACAATAACATATAATAGAATATTTAGAGTAATAATAGTTTTATTTTCCGGTATATGATCATACCCATCGCGTTACAATACAATAAATAGTGAGAGAACGACAATGTGTGTTCTTTGTGTCTCTTTTTATGTTAATATCTATAATTTTTTTTTTAGGTACAACGATAACAATCTCGTCGAGGCGAGCATCATTCCTATTCCGAGGTGGAATTCAATTTAACGAGCTGTTGAATTTCACGAATCACGAATCTTCTTAAGTACTTATATATCTATATATAGTATATATAGATATATATATATATAGTATATGTATATTATATCGCGGCCATTTCACTAGAAACGATAGGATCGATCGAATCGCTCATTATTATCCTCGTCACGCTCTTTCTTTTACGATTTCCATTCGATTTCCTCGTTCTTTTCACGCTCGCTAAAATTTCAAAGAATTTTGTGAAAAGTCAACACGCGATTATAAATGATGACATTTCAAGAGAAATCGATAATTTTAACGATAAATTAATTAAGCCATTTTCTTTCTTTTGTTACTTTTTTTAATTCAATTTTTCATTAATTCAAGTTCGAAAAATTAAAGGAAAAAAATGACTTAATTATATACAAGTAATAAATATTCGTTTTCCACTAATAGAAAATTTTTTTCAGGAAACACTTAGAAGCACTTCGATGTAAAGAATACGGTTTTTCAATTTAAGAAGTTCCTGTGATATTAAGTAATGAAGATATTAACACAAACAATTCGTACGTAATATTATATCGTACGTAATATTGTATAAAAATTTAAAATATATAACTATCGATTAATTTTAATATACATATAGAGTATATGAATTTTTATAAAAACTATTAATTGTATTTAAACTCTTAAAATCTTTTCTTCATTTTTGCATATTTTTCTTTTTATATAGATGAATAAAAAGTATTTTCTACGTATATTTTTTTCAAGGAATAAAATTATTTTTCAATAGCATGAAGAGGATAATAAATATTTCAATGGATCCAAGCGTATCATTTTCATGTCCATTCATTATCAATATATCGAAATACTTAAACATAAACGCAATTATCATAATTAATACCGATCAACATCATTCTGCCGCCTTTTTTTTCCGCTATTCATATTTTCACACTTTAAGTTTTCATGCATGCAATCGAGAACAATGTACATATTTGCAATTGTATTTTGTGCAAACGCAAGATTATTTGTCATAGAATTGTATTTTTATCAAAAAAGAAACGCCATTCATCGCTTTCTAAAAATCATATTCGATATTTCGCTGCAGTCCGCCATTTATCGAAAGAAAAACATCCCTTTTTTTGTTCATGATGATTTTATTAATTAAATTTATTCAGTTTTTTTATAGCTGAGCACCAGGTATCATCGATCACTCTAAAAATGGGACGTTATTCCATTCGTATTAAATAATATATAATATATAATTTCATGGAATAACATTATAACATTTTCGCGAGTGGAAATACGAAGTAATCAATCAGAATATTATTATATCATATTTCTTTCATTAGATAGATATAAATTGAATCAGAAGTAATTTTAACAATCAAATTCATTTATTTATATATTATCAATATTACAATTAGATTTATAATTTAACACGTAAAAATTATATTAATTACATTAGCTTATTTATTTACATTACAATGTAACATACTTCGCATAGCATATATCGAGTTTGAATCAACAGTTAATAAATTACGTACGCATTTTATGTATTAAGACTCCTATATAAGGAACAATAATGGCAGACTGTATCAGCGATCATCGATGCATTAATTATGTTTCCACGTCATGGAACGTTGTCATGGCGTTCTCATAAATGATTTTGTGCAAAAAAACAACTGCTTGACGCTTGTCAGAGGCGTTACATAAACGTGTAGCAACTCGTAAACGCTTCTGTTTGCCGCGAAACGCCTCTTCATCCGCTTCGAACACGTTTCCACTTATCGATGGCTCGTCAAGCGTAACGAAAATACATAAAATACATTATGCGAAAAAAGAAATACGAACATAAATAGGTAGATGAATCTTATACAAGTTTTATCTGTCATTTAAACACGCGATAACGATGTATTGCGATGATTATGATTGGTCCATCAGAACGAACTTTTTGAGAGGAAAGCACGAGGGTGTAGTGTAAAATTAAATCTATATTTGTATTAAAAATTGAGATCGAATTGTGGTTACATTGGATATAAAACAATTTTTATAAATCTTACATGTAAAATGAAAAATTATATTTACAAAGGAAAAGAAAAATAAAATTGAAATATTATACATTTAAAAGAAATTGTCTTTTTTCTTTAATACACGAATAATTTAATTTCTAAAAATCAAAAGTTTTAATATAGTTTTAAAGATAGTTTTTTAAAAAGTGTAAGAATTTCGACTTTCCATGAGAAAATAAGTACTAAAATTTAATCTCTCTTAAGATTTATGCAATACATAATAGAATTCAATTCGTCTAAACATTTTTTATTCAAATAATGATTTATTTTTTTCAATCACTTCATTTCAATCAGACACAAAAAAAAGAAATTCAAATTTAAATGAAACTTTCAATTATCTTAATCATCCGAATTACGAAAATTACATTGCAATATCTCTAAAAGAACAGATCTCAAAAGTTTACACGGTTTCGATGCAATTCAGGAACTTTCGAATTTACTCTGGTAAATATTAAAAGTCAAAGAGAAATTTATCAAAGAAAGAGTCAAGCTAAATATTCCTAGTCAATCGATTATTCTTGAGATTACTAATCATTCCTTAGAACACAACCATGCGCGACACTGTGCGATTTATGAACGAGAATAATAAAGTATCTTTGAACGCAATCGCGAACGTAACATTGTATCGAATATATAATAAGCTTTAAGCGTTGGACGCGTTACTGTTGTACTTAAATGGCATTAAATACGGCACCGAGGCACGTGTTCGTCTTGCAATGCTGCGCATAAGCGTATTAGGTGTGTCGTTTAAATAACATTTTTAACATGTTCAGGAGAACATTTTTCTATACGTTTATTATTTATTTTAAAATAATTATATGTATATATATATAATGAACGAGGAAAGAAAGATAAAGAAGCAGATACATTATACATAAATTTAATCTTATCAATCGTTCGTTGTTTTTTTTTAATTTTTACGTTTGTACAATCAATGCGTTAAAAGTGAATTAATTTAGATGAAATTAAAGAAAGAAATGAAATCGAATTCAAGAATAGTTAACGAGGACGAGATAATATTCAAAGATTTTTCGGTTCACGGAGCAAATCAGCTATTTTCATGCTCTTGTTTTGCAGAGACTCGTAGGAGGTTTGAACTGGCCACTAAAACACGACTTAACGTCTATATGGATCGAAAACGCTTGATCGAACAGTTTCACAAAGAGCGGATATCGATTTGACATTTTAAATTTAAATCCGAGTTTAAATTCGGATTTTAATTTCGGATTTAAATTCGACAGCTAGCTTGAAATTTTTAATGAAAATACATCACAGATTTTTCATTCGATTGAATTTAATAATTCAATTTTATTTTTTTCTTTTTTAATCCGATTAAAATTTAAATCGTATTTAAATTTTCAAACTTCAAAACTAAAAAAACAAATTCGATTAATTTTGCAATGGATCGAGTTCTCATTTGGATCGTGTCGCGTAACTTTGAAAATCCTTGTGAAAAGGAGAGAGAGAGAGAGAGAGAGAGAGAGAAAAGAGATAAATTTCACAGACTTCTCGATTCTTCTTTCGAACAAAAGATATTACGTACACGTAGATTGGTATCGTTTCGTATAACATAACTAAATTTGCCCGCAGTCACGCGAGAGAAAGACTTTATATTCGCAAAGTTGTTGCCGGACTCTAAAACTCGTGAGCCTCGTGGCAGGTGTTGCGGGGAAAAGATTGAACCGAATTAATTGCACTGGCTTTTTACTTCGGTCATAATGTACTTTAATAACACCGATGATAAAACTTGTCAGTATCGCTGCCATTTCTATCAAGTTTACATGTTTCGATATTCTTACATTCTTTGCTTAAACGATAAAACAGGTTAGAAAACATTTTCATCGGTTAATAATAATCCTATTTTTCTTTGGTTCTAAATCTATGTAAAGAATGAATAAATTAAAAAAATAAAATTTTAGTCTACTATTTAAAAAAAAAATCTAATATTAAAAATTCAAAAATCTTAGGATACTTTTATTATATTTAATGAAAATTTAATATTTGGTGCAAATCATAACTTTTAATTGCATACATTTTTTTCTTATAACAAACGTTCCAATGACTTGAACATTTATGGATGGAGCAAGAGATTAATACGACACATCTAATATACTCATTATCAGAAATAGGTGCACAAAACGCACATTTTACTCATATAAACGAACAACGTGATCCAGGTACAACTGTTAAGATCAGCTAAAAGCGTGAAACCGATTCAGCCTATCATTTGTAACTATCTTAAAATCGTCAATGTGGCATTTAGCGAGAATCGAAAACAATACGAGTAAAAAATTATCATCTATCGTAACTTTTATATAATCGTAACACTTTCTATCCTACTGCAACCATCTATTCACTATAGCTTAACTTAACGTAAACGCATAAATCCCGAAATCTGGAAAAAAAAATCATAGGAAATGTTAAGGAAAAAAAAAATTATAAAAATCTTTCGATAAATTATTTAAAATAATTTTATTTCTGCGTGTTTAAATTATCCAAATTTCGGGACTTAATAAGCTAAAGATGCAGGTACAAGACACTATGTGTAAGAAGCAATCTCGATGATTTCTCGCATCGACCAGTGAGTTTCGTCTTTTCGCATTATCTCTAGGAAAAATTTTTCCATCTTTTTCCATAACAAATACAATTCCAATTGAGTAACTCGCGTTTTCTGGGAATCGAGAGACGCTAATGGCAAATTATGATATTTATCCTTGATTCTACTTCTTCGTTATTACGTTGAATAATGACGATCAACAACGAACAGTCTCAATAATTACAACTTCTATGAATATGCAATGAGTCGGATATAAAGGTAAGAATACACACAATATAAAAATAAAATTTTGTCTTTCAATGTTTTAGGTTAGAAATTTGTAAGATGTAATCCAAATGAAATTCGTCATTCGTAAATAATTTATTGCGATTTTAAATCTCTTTTATTCTCATTGTGATATAATTATCATTCGAAATTCTTTGCAACGTCTTTTTCTTTTAATAAAATTCGTAAAAAAATTATTTGGCATATCATCCAATCGATTCACAATTCAAACTAAATCTTGTATATCCCGAGAACTCGATTTTAACAAACGAACCATCCCGCTCGTACAAAATTCGTTTCACGATCAACCTCTCTCTACCTCTATCGTTCTGTTCGAACACGATTTTACAGATCAAACATCGATGGCCTCGCGAATCAGTTTACACGATACGATTCGAATATTTCTCGAAACGATGGTGATATCTTCTCACGTTTAAACGCCATCTTTAAAGATCTTTTAAAGACGAAGACGCTTGATTAAAATCCTAATAACTAGAATTCCGTTAGTTGGTTAGGTTATATTTGTTTTTTTTTTTTTTAAAGATCCATTAAACTGCAACTGCAATCATGCCATTTACATTGTTGCACAGAAATACAGACACGGATACAGACACGCGTTTAAATATTATTATGTTCTTCCACGAATGCACAGCGATTAAGATTATACACAGCTCGAATTGTACAGAGTGTCCTATAACCTTTTAAATACTTAAAAAAAAAAACTCTTTCCAACGATAATATACATGTGTATAGCCTCCGATTAGGAATTCTCTTTTTCTTTCCTACCTTTTTTTTTTTTTATCTTTTCCTCTTTGTCATTTTCTCCTTACCTTTTTCTCTTTGCATCTTTCTTAAACAGCGAACAGTCGCGAGTATCGCGCGCTCTTTTGCACGCTCCTCTCTTTAAAATATATTATGCACAGATGTACTCGAGTTTGAAGAAATATAGTGCAGTCATTCCCAGAACGATGTTTTAATGCGTTTCAGCAGAAATTCAAAAGAAGTCGAGCAATGTCGATGACCTGAGAGAGAGAGAGAGAGAGAGAGAGAGAGAGAGAGAGAGAGAGAGAGAAGAAAAATAAGTTCTGTGTGGAAAAATAAGTAAAAAATATTACGGGAAATTTTTTCACAAAGAAATTTCCTTTTCGAAAAAATTCAAGGATAATAAAATATCGTCATATCGGGATAAAAATACCCTTTGACCTGATGAAGGAAAAAAAAATTTTTGTTTCAAATCCAATTGAGGATGTTATCATTTGACAAAATTAAAATTAAAATTAGTGAAATGAAGAATCGAACAACGATTGCCGTTCAACAATTAATAATAATTCATCAGACTTCCTTTAACATAGTTCCTTTGACTTAAATTCGCCAAGTTTATCAGCGCCACTATATTTCTTCCGACAAGTGTATACACGCACGCGATGCTTTGTAATACGCAGTGTTTCGAACAGTATTTCGTGTGATCACGCCAACATATTTGGATAGAGGATCGTAGCCATGTTTTAATCGGGGCACGCGTGAATCTCTGTGGCATCAGACTCTGATTGGCGACCACGTTGATTCATAGTTTTGATTATCATCGCCGTGACGTTTTATCACGAGGTTTAAAACACTTTGCGTGGTCGCAACGAGGAATCGATATTGTCACTTCGGTGTAAACGCGTCCACGGTGTGCTGTGCGCAGAGTTGTTATAACAGATGTTAACCAGAAGAGATAGAGAAGAGGAGATGTTGCTTGAAAAATTTATTTAAAAAATGTAGGAATAATTCATTTTAGAATTTATTCTTTTTTTTTCTTTTTCTTTCTTTCTTTTTTTTTTCTTTTTTTTTTTGGCAAAGTCGTTTCTATAACTTTTGCGAGTTTTATATATATATATATATTCTTCCTTGAAATATTTTCTCTTTGAAAACATTGTTTTATATGAATAATATAAGCTTGTTTTATGTTCTACGCATAAACATGGCAGATATGTGATAACATTTCTCGTATTTATAAAATCTATTTTCTCTGAAAGAAAAACGTTGAATATCGTTTATGCTACAATTATTAATTTTTCCGCGCAAATTGATTATCTCCTCATTTATTATGAGAAACTCTATAAACGTTTAGTATCAAACGTAACGTGTATAAAATGTAGAATAATATAATAGCGAGTTCTCACAGATCTAATCTCTTATATAACGTATATTCCACGCGAACGTTTATCTCTTGAACAAACTTGTTCGACTCAAAAGTGAAGGTCCTTTTTTTAATTTTATCACTTCTCCTTTCTTAAAAAAATAAATTTTATAAACTTCCTCCATAATTTTAACCGTCTAAACGCTAAACTTGATATATAAAAAAATAAATAAAGTAGTAGGTAATAAAAAATGTGAACACGGTGATTTCACGGTGTGTTACGCGATTATCGATAAAACTATCACAAAAATTTTCTAAAAGTAGACAGACCCGGTATTAAGAATCACTTGCAGTATCGATCGTACGCTGAAAGTAGAGTGCCGCGTGCTATTTAACGTTCTGAGTTCGCAACGTTTTTAGTTTCGTTCCCATACGAAAGATCTCGTCCGTTATCTTACGCGAAATATCTTGTTCTGTGTGCTATTTCAGATTGTTGTCGTCGTCAAAGTTAACAAAAATTATGGTATAAAAAATTCCCATTTTTCTTCTACATCCAGCATTCTTAAAAATTTTTTTGTATCATGAACTTGATATCCTCTGTTATGAAAGTTAATAATTTTTTGATTATACTATAGTGATAAAGTGGGGAATATGATTTTATAATTATCCTCTTCTGAAATTATTCTTTCTTAAATATTTTGGGCCTTCATATGCCATCTCCATCCTTGTACAGCTACAATTAAAAAACGCTTCCAGCATGTTTTTCTTTTTCTCTTTTCAATTAAATCTTACGATCTCAAAGAGTTACAAAAATAGTCTCTAATATTTGTCTACCGTACTACTACCTTTGAATACGCGAATTTTCATTTTTTCTTTTCCTCTCATTCTTTTTTTTTCTTTTTCCTTTTGTTAATATATCACATTTACCGTAAAATAGACATCGAGATTTGTTTGTAAAAAAAAAAAAAAAAGAAATTGATAAGAAAGAAAAAAATACGAATGGATCGAATGACAATAGCGAATCCTTCATTGCGTTTACGATGACAAGAGATTAAATATTGTGACGAACTATATTAAACCTAGAATTATTAGAAATTTTTTTCTCCCATTTCGCTCATTCTTTCTACGAATCATTCGATTAACATCGATCGCGAGAGATCGATCAAATTTTTGTGCATTCCCTCGACAACGATACGCACGCAATACAGAAACTCGAAGATCCGAGTTTTTGCACGATTAATTAATAATACTGATTCACACCCATTCGCACACGAAAATCATTTGCAGAGATCGGCAACTAGATATACAAAGTATCTTCTACAATAACCCAAACCTTCAAACGCGAATACATTTATCGTTTACATCGATTCTTCAAAATCCAAAATTCAAAATTTTTATTTTACATTTTACATTACTTAGACCAACGCGAACGAGCATTCGATACTTCCTTTTCGAGGTACCATCTACCAGGTACCAGTAGAGAGATCAAATTGGATTCTTTTCGTTCGATCGGAGAAGAAAAGAGATCGGATAGAATTTTTCACACGAGTCGAGAAATCCATCCCAGTGCGATTCGAACGAAAAATTTATCGAATAAATTCCAGACAATCGAACATCGTCTTTTCCTTTTCTTTTCTATTTTCTTTTTTTTTTTTCACCCTCTTCATCTGCGTTTCAAGTGGCGTGGATCAGTTACAGTGGAAAGAAGTGTCACGTACTTACTCGTTGAAACCGGCGGAGACGGAACGTATGTTACTCGATTCACCGTAGTTTCTTTGTTTTTCGATTCACATGGTGAACTGGGACAATAGAATTCGGGGAGTTGTTCGGTTGCTCGGAGGCTCGGGTCAAGTGGTGCACCAGGCCAGAATCACTTTCTTGAACGGGACGAAGATCGCTCGATCGGGATCGCTGGAACACGATGTGAAATTATGTCAAAATTTTCGATAAAATACGATAATTGGAAGATCGAGTGTAAATCACTTAGATCTCTTGAACGTCTTTTTTTTAAATGAAAATAATAATTGTAAGTGGAGCAAGTTTTTAGATCTTTCGATCTGCGATGCAAAATGCAATAAAATTCAATATATGTATGTATGAAGAAGGAAAGAAAAATTTTCATGATATTTCGCGGATAGAGATAGTAGATGTATTCGAGTTTTTTAGTAGCTGGTAATGGAGACTGGCGATCCAGAGATATCTGAGCAAAAAAAAAAGAAAGTAAAAAAGTAACGACAGAACGTTGGATGGAACACTGTTGTTGCTTTTACACGGTTGGTCGATAGCCATGCCTGTCGCGCACGTTATCGTGAGAAACGTCCGTCCACGGAGAGAGAGCCTTGGAAAATCGCTCCAAGTTTGGCTCGAGATGCTCGCGTGACGATCGTCGTCCCTGAAAGTACGCTTCATCTGATTTTGATCTCGAGAACGTACACCATCTATGCGTTACTTCCAGTCCCATCGTGTGTAACTCGAATCTAACATGGAAACGCGAAAGGAAATTCCTATCGTGGTTTCGTTGTGATAAGATTTGAATTGTTCGAGAGGGTTTCGTTAGAAATTTAATATCAGCATCGACGAGTAATTCTCTGCTTGGATATGAATTCGTTGATTCTTGCGATGCTTGCACTTGATACGGATAGTTAAAGAAATTCCTATCGTGATAGAGAGAAAGAATCGATAAGACTCGAGATATTCGAGAGATTTTCGTGGAAGCGTTAGTAGAATGAATTAAGATAAAATTCGAGCTATTCGAGGTGGAAATTTCGTGGAAATTTAATATTTCTTGGACGTTGGAAATAAATTTGATTCGATTCTAACATTTGCACTTGTGATTATTTAAATTAAAAAGGGAAATTTTTCTCTCGTTGTAGAAATTGATAAGATTTGAGCAATTAAAAAGAAAAATTATCGTTTTATAGAAATTTTTCACTCAAAATAAATTTGTTTTTCTTGCAATATTTACACTTGTGATACGAATATTAGCGATAAAATCCAATTTTTCTAATAGATAAAATCTAGATTAACATTTTTAAATGAAACGGAAAAAATAATATGAAACATGGAATGGATCAGTTTAATTGCCAAGAAGATCAGGTATACATTACAATTCTTTAAAATAACTAGTAATTCTTTAAAATTTATGTACAATTTTTTTTTTTTTTTGCTTTCTTATCTTCCCTCGTAAATTACGACTCGCGCAATTTGCTGAGCAAAATACAAAACAACCCATATATTTTTTCGATAAGGCTAGAAAACACCGCGACCTGTCTCAATTGCGTGACTCTTCCTTATTGCTCGAAATTTATAGAGTGATAAAAATTCAAGTGCACGCTCATAAAGATGGAAGTACGAGGAAAATGCAAATGACTTATCGGCTCATGCAACCGGCCAACTTGTTACAATATTACAAGTGTCGTGAGTACGTGTTACGTGACATTTCCATTCGATTCTTTCGAGGAAGTCGAGCCACGATACGAGAATCGTGTAACATTGATCTTTAACCGGTCGTTAATTCTTTTTCTTTCCTTTTTTCTCTCGTTCTTTCTTTCATCTCTCGTTACGCCTTCCAATAATCCACCGCATAGGTCTTCGTCGTGCTGGAATTTAGTTCGCGATTAATCCCTCTTCTCCAAAGAATACGCAGTTTGTGAAAATGCTCGTATTCATCGAAGAAGAATAAACGCGTTTTCTGAAAATATTTCTCCTCCTCTTCGTAAAAGAAGAATGCACGCTTTGTGCAAATAATAAATACATTGTAACCGAGTGAACGTGTCGTTTGAGCTGGCTTGTGATAGAATACCGTGCAGAGATATAATTAAGAGAAAAAGCCGTTATGCCCGGGGGTCTAATTATTTTCTAATTTTTTTACGCAAAATTTCCACGAACTCTTATCGAATTTCACAAGCGATATTGAATTAAAACATTAAAACAGGAGATAAAAATTAACATCGTCATTCATTCGATAATAGTTCACGTTCGCTTTATTCATCGCTCGTGATGGAAGAAAAAGTAATACAGTTATGAAAAATGATAAAAATAACATCATAAAAATATCATTTTACGTCGATACTCTCTTTTTTATTCTTGGATTCAAAGATAAAGATAAATCTTTCACGTAAATGTTACACGTAAATATCGATTTTAAAAAAATCTCAGATTTCCATATCTTATAATATCTCACAAAAAATGAGTATCTCGAAAAATTGTTCAAGAAAACAAAATTTAATATTTAGTATTTTTATTTAAAAAAGAAAAAAAAGGAGAATAGAAATTCATCATGGCGGAAGAATATCGACGAAAAAGTATCGATGTATCATCGAGACAAAGTCTCGCGTAACATTGTATATAAATTGTACATGTGTGCACACATAGGTCAGACCTGAACGATCTACGGCCACGACACGATGAATTACTTATTCATCGATGTTGTCGATCGGCGAAACGCTTGGAACAAAAGTGTTACATCGAAACGTTGTTTCACGTGGTTCATCCGGCAAGACGTAAAAACGCTTTCTCGGTTTGCGAACCGAGGATAGCAATTACCGCAAAACAGTCACCGATAAATTTTTCAAACTTGAGACAAGGTATGCGCAAAGGTGTGCAATCACACCAACTTTACGTAATAATTTCTTCAAAAAGATTAGCCGAGAATTACTAGGAAATTTGCCAATTAGAAATAACGCGCGATGAATTAATAAAAGAGATTATTTTCAATGCTTCTGAAAATTTGTTGTTTCAAACACGAACATCATCATAGAAAAATCTCTCGACTCACGAATTATTCGAAAATATTTCAATGTTCCGGATAAGAAATACAAAACACATTAATAAATGTTTCGACGCAATTCCAACGAGTTTCGAGGAAAAGTCTAAAACTCTTCCGACAGAGACGAATAAAGAAAAGAGGAGTACATGAAACCAGCCTCTGTACATCCTTCATCCGTTCGTTATCCGAGCGGAAGTGAGCGAATTACCGTTTTCTTGAAGGAACAATAGTTGTTAAAAATGATGTAGAGTTATCGAGCGGCGTTCGTAGGGTGAACTTTGCATTCTTGCTTGGAAGAGAGAGGCGCTACGTTCACACTACTCCATGCGCGAATATAGTCTCGTGCACACGTAGCCGAGAGAAACGTCCAGGAGGAGAAGAAGAAGAAGAAGAAGCGAGAAGAGAGTTTATCGTAGCGGAATTGCTTTTGTCACGCAGCTCGTTCCACGTTCGGCCTATTATCTCGAGAACACGATGCAATTACGAAATTAAATACGTCCCCGATGATGATTCGGGAAAGGACGCGGCGGCGATTTAATTAAGAACTAGGCGAAGAAATCGTGACATACGCCGTTTCGTTTCGAACGGTTTCGCTGAAAGGGAGGAAAGGCCCCATTGCCGGGACGCGATTACGAGGCCAGGCCTCGTAAAATACGGGTAAACGAATGCATCACGAAACCTCGTGCGCTGCGAAATGATCACTATTATACCTCGTAACTGCAGAAATTCGAGCAATCTACTCGACCATCGAATGTATTCATATACTGGAATTTCGCGTTGTTTCCGCGCCTTTCTCAAGTATGCGCTCCCGTTCGGTAATTACTCTTTTCTATATACCTTACGTGGACTTTTCGTATACCAAAAAATATACGTACAATTATGTATGTCAAATATTAGTACGGAAAAATATTCCAGGCTACCATTACCGTGGTACTTGAACTTTTTAAGAATCAACTCTGAGTTAGCTGGTTAAAAAATTTGTCGTTCAATTGTTTCTGACAATAATAATGAAAGTATAAAAGAGAGAGTTAAGAGGGAGATAAAAAAACAACTTGAATAAAACTTTAATCCCATATACTATGATATACGAGAGTTATTCTTCGGAAGAAAGTACGTGTAGCACTTACGGCGTCTACTCGGTCGTTCAATATCACTTTAGTTTCATAATTCGATATCCATGTCGCGTTTCCTAAGCATTTCGTTAACATTATTTTCACTGCGGTAACGATGCAGAGTCGCGGTCCTGGCATTGTGTTAATAGGAACTGCTAACTGCGAAAACGCGATCAACGCTCGTTCGATAAAAGACCTGGTTATTGTTTCACCAGTGAAGCCAAACGTTCCCCGTTTCATCCAAATCTCTCGACGCACCGATCAATCGTTAATAAAATTGTGTCAACGTTCGATTTCTTGTCCGAGAAGAGATGGAAATTTAGGCAGAATTTTTATTTCAAATAAACGAAACTTACCAATCGAAGAATCTTCTTCCGTGAAACGTGCCATCGGAGCAGCCATTCGAGTAAGGTAACTCCACGCCTACGTGAGTCTCCTCGCGGCCTGGTACAGGGCCCACGTACCTCACTCGCCCTTGAAGAACTTTACCCTCTGGCGATATAATCTTCACGAGATGATCCAGCTTTAGATCTCTTGGTATCTGTCGAAACAAGGAAAATGTAGGAGAAGATGGAAGATTATTCGAATATTAAAAAGGATTACTTTCAAAACTCGTTTCTTATTATTAATATCAACGTTATTTAAGAAAACCACCATCAACTGCGCAGTGAAACCCTCGAAAGATTCGTAAGTTATTATTAAATATAAAGTCGCGACTCGATGCGAAACAGTGTTCGAATCGTAAAGATAATCGATGATGGAATTTACCTTTGGCAGGTACGGTCTGGCATCCTGTGGCGGATGCCAGTCACGGATTAGATCCGGCTCAGAATATCGCCGTGTACGTCTCCGCCTAGCTGTCTGTCTGTTCCAGTAATCGGAACTGACGCCGCTACTGGATATTGTCAGCATCGAGTCGATGCTCCGTCGCAAATAATCCTCGGCCTCGTCGATCAACGACTCGGTCGAATCGCCGCTGTTATCGCCGGTCACCAAATCCGAGCGCAGATTTGGCAAGCTGCCACGCGTCATCGGGCATTCTGCGAGCAAACCAATGATCGTATGCGAAAAAGCGCTGCTTGTTGGAGAAAAGATTCACAATGGCCAATTAAAATTGTTTTCCAGAGGGGATTTCGGATTTGTTCACGAATCGTAAGCGTAAATACGTATTTAGTGAAAAAGAAGTTTTTGGAATCGTCGTAACGTTTTTTCTTTCTTCCTTTCTCTTGTAAAAGAATTAAAAGAATGCATCGAGTAGGCATATCAGCTTCGAAATTGTTCAAAGTTTGCGTGATTATTTTAAAATTTACGTATAACGTATTTCTGAAACGCGCGTGAATATTGCGCGTTTTAAGATCGTTATATAACTATCGAGTTGAAGGAAATAGTAGCATCTATGAAATCGAAATTTAAAATTGGAATAAATATTGTAAAATTGTTAAGTAATCTTAACAGGTGAATTTTTTATTTATAATAAATGTAGGGAGATATAGGGCAGATACGAAATATAAAAGAAATATTGAAAAGCATCCGCGTAATGTAGATTACGATCAAATTTCTCGTCCATATCCTATAACGTTGGAAACTCGAACCTACGGTACGGTTCTATCCAATACAAGGTTGCTAAGCGCGATAGAAGATTAATTTAAAGTGGCTGAGGCTGAGATTCAATTAACTGTAACCAGCTTCAACGGATTATCGAGAAATCAATTACTATTTGCAACATTTTATCCTGATTGAAAATAAAATTCACTCGTTTTCAAACGTCGTTCAAATTAGAACTATAAATATTTATAGATAGTACTCCTACATTTATTTTATTTCTCCAATTATCCTTCCTCGATCGTTATTAAAAATCGATCCACAACGAAAATAAAAAATTCCCTATTATTTTGAACTGAATTCTCCATCGTAGAAATAATCTCTGGGTGAAAAAAATTATCTAGCTTAACACGTTCGTCTCCGAAGAAGAACGTACCTTGAAAGGTGACCTTCGATCTAGTTCTCTTAGGAACGCTCTTAGAAGTTTTCGAGGACGTAGCAGGCGGGTGCACGTGGGTAGGAGAAGAGGGCATAGAAGACCAGGTGGGTCTCGGGGTGGAAGTGGCGAGCGGAACTCTCCAAGTGTCGAAGGACGCCGCTGTCGCTCTCCACGAGTGTCTACGCGGTGGACCGCCGACCACCTCCAATCCGGGCGACGGGATCGAGGACAATGAACCGCGGTATCGCGAAGAATAAAGGTCGGTCGAGAGACGACAGTCGCAGGGACTCGGCAGGCCTGTGGCGGGGTTGCAACGGGGCCAGAATCCCGCAGGAGAGCCCAGCGATTCGCGCCGGTGCACGTCCGGTGTACGAAGTCCGCAACCTCGGGAACCGAAGCAAGTCTGAAAGAAAAAATGTGAGCGACTAAAAAATGTAGTTTTATCGTCTATAAATGCTATAATTCCTCGTGACTCGAGGGGAAGATCTATTATACGACGGAGTTACGAATAATATTTCCGTCTTGTTGAATTTGTTTTAGTATTTAAGCAATTTGTTAGATTCCAGTATAATATATTTTGTTATTTGATTTATATAGGGATGAATGAAACTTGGAAAATAAAGGTACGTGCAAATACTTTTTGTCAATCAATATAATTTTAAAAGTTATGAATGAAAAAGAATAAAAAAAAGGAAAACGAAGGTGAACAATACTCGTGTTTTACGTGAGATCATGACGTTAAAAATTTCAAAGAATTTTAACTCGAAACAAAACGGAGGAAAAATATTTGCGTTTCGATCGCGATACTCGAGATCGGTTATAAGTTCTTAAAGAAAGACGGTAATTGTACGACAGAGAATATTATTGGAATCGACACTATACGTGTATCGATCAAGGGAATAAACATTATAAACCGGTAGTATCATAATAAAACGAGACGAAACCGGTAATTAGTCATCCAAGTTGACGAAGAGACGGAATTGCAACGAACCGAATTGCATTAACTTCATTCGTTTGACCTTCTCCCACGCACGACGAGTATTCATTTCTGTGAATACTAATAGAAATAAACACAGCGCTTTAGGTATAACTCTATACCACGTTGGAAAAGAGATTTATATGCACGTAAATTTGTTCTAATTATCTTTTTCCATGAAGTTTTCCGTCTTCCAAGAAATTGTTTTGTTTAGAACGATGAACAACTATATTACGACATCAATGATGTAAAAGAAAAAACAACATGATCATGTAAGTTCTTTTCTCTCTTCTTGCGCTCTCCATAAATTTTTAAATTTTTAACAAAATGCTACAATTTCGTTTCAAGGACCCGGTTTTAAATGCTCCGATTACATTGATCACGAGAAATAAAAAATTATTAGACATTAATGGAATATACTTTTATTATTCATTATCGACTAATTACATTGAAATGTAAACTCCATCAAATTTAACGAAATATATTTAATCACAAGCACGATAATCGAGAATATTTAAACACCGAAGATATAAAAATTTCAAACAATTAAGTAACATAAAGATGTAACGCAATAACAAATGTGATATACAAATCGGCATGCAATTTGCAGCGAACGGATTTCTCTCATTTCTCTGTCGCATAATAATAATAATTATTTTATAATAATCGCATACAAATTATGAAGATTCTGATCCCAATTCGGATCCTACCTGTGCGTGTGAATCGTGGCAGAGATGATCGGCACTTCTCGACAGTTCTGGTACCATACTGGTGAAGCTGATATCGGACAACATCACTCTTCTCGCTTCTCGGGTTTTATCGGATAATCGAAGCCTTCCAGGCACCCCGGCCGGCAAAGCAAATTTGCTGGGCAACGTGGTGAACGTATGAGCCACTTTATGCGCGAGATAACTCTCGGAACGCCAATGGGCTGGAAGCGCAGAAATGTCTGTTTGGGCGCCAGATTCTCGTCTTGCACCGGTGATCCTGTCCATCACTGGTCTCAGTGGTGCCATGCTCTTTCGTCGGCTACCCGCCAGAGCTTCACGATGGATGATCGGTCTGAATAAATGGACAATTACGTATTTATTAACAAGATTATCTTTTCATGGAATATTTTTAAAATTAATTCTTCGTCTTGTAAAATTTAATTGATATTTAGTATAATACGATACAGTGATCTTTAAATATGATGCGATAAAATTTTCCATCGAATTTTAACGCTTCATCCTCATGAATAGATCGACTATCAACCGTGGCTTCTCATCTAATTTCTAGTCTATTGGAATCAAAGCCAATATGATCTCATGCAGCGTTTTTAATTAATAATAATTTTGACCGCGATAATAATTATACGGCATTAATTAAATAAATAATTATAATATTGCAAGAAGTAAAATAGAACAGATGAATGAGTTTAATTAAGACGTTTATTAAATTACATATGCGTGTCGATTATATGGCAGGGAACATAATTAAAGTATCATTTCCTTTATGCGTATCAGTCGTTACAATGCTTTGTAACGTGGTACGCGAAAGAAAAAAAAAAAGAGAAAAAAGAGTTGGAAGTAAGTGAAAACGTTTTATATAGCTGTTAAGTACCGAGCAGCTAATTAATGCACTTTCAGCGAATATATGTATACATATATTAGCGTGAGAATCAAGTGCAGACTGAAGTGCCCTACGAGATGTAAAACTCGGTACAATCATCCAATCGAATAATTGTACCTTTTTCACTTTCATTTTCAAGAATTTGATATCAAAAAGCATCCACGTTTATTCAAATTTTTATTTTAATTAAACAAATTTATATATAAAAATTACTATATTTATTAAGTTCGATAAAAAAGATATTGGGGAAAGAAAGGAATTGATATATTATGCGAAATTGAAAAAATATCTATTACCTGTAGGCAGTGGGTGGTGCAGCTAAAGTGTTCCTTCTAACCGCATGTCTGGTAGCATGCTCAGGCTCTTCGACGACCCCGCACTTGCTGATATCCGTTTCAACCAACACCGAACACTGGGACCATATTTTGTTCAACCTGGTGCTAGAACCCTCGTCGAACCTGTCCACGCTTTCCTCGCGATCGATACTCGAACTCTGCGAGGAAACCGCCTCTTCGACGGAGCTAGTCTTCTCACCGTTGCACACCAACGATTCGCCTTCGGCTGATTTTGTATATTTCAACAATACCGGTTGACCAGCGGGTACAGCCTGTTGCCAAGATTCGGTTTCCGTTATGGAGACGAGGTCCTCTTGAAGACCGAGATCGCGACAAGTCTCGTCCGTCGTGAATATCAACTCGATGTCATCGAGCTCTTCAGATTCGTTCTCGGATTGATCGTTCGGTTTCGGTTGATCCGCCGTTTGATTTTGACGTTGATTTTGCTGTGACACTTGCGTGTCCGGATTATCGCTGAACACCGAATTGTCTCCATCGGAGACAGACTTCAAACTTAGATCCTCGAGATCCTTCTCTTGCACCTCCAAATGATCAATTTGAACCTCGATCCCATCCTCCTCCTCAATGTCTTTGGATTGTCTAGTATTGGTCAAAGCAGAAGCCTCGTTTTTCAACGTGTCATCCAGATCGATGCTAGATATCCCAATTAAAGGTTTAACGGGAATAGAGTCCTTAGACATGGTGCACTTCAATCCGATGTCCTTAGATTCTGATTTCGTGAGGGATTGTGCATTATTCTTGGATACTTTCTCGGCTGTACGAGATTGCGAATAATCGGGATTCTCATTGTTACTTCCAGCGTTGATGTCGGTACGCGGCCCAATGACCGGTTTAGATGCCTCTGGCATGTCCTCCGCGACTAGTTCGTCCCTGGACTCGTCCATGAGTACGCCTACTTCCTCTGACAGACTGATACCGTTCACAGGGTGAGAATGACAGCGAGAAACAAACCGCGTATGCATGCTACGCGTGGTTATTAATAGTTACAACATCGAGAACGAAACGCGTTCCTTTTAATTAATGCTAACACCATGAAGCTTCTCCGTTCTCCGAAGCGATCCACGTTGTTAATTATCGAATTATGTAAATATCTTATCGATTATTATTCTGAATTTTTTTATGTTTGACAAGACACGTTGTGCAATATTTTATTCCAATTCTGTATATCTTTTTATATGTACATATATAAATATGGAAAATTGCTTTAATCAAGATAACTTTATTAACCATATAATAACACAATAAAAATAAAATATAGAATATTAGAAAGTAAATGTTGATTAAATTAAAATTAAATATAATTAAATACGATGAATAAATGAATGATCGTTTCATGTTAATGCGTCTAATTGGAACATCATTTTTTGCACGCAAATAGGAAAAATCATTTTTCCATGTTAATATTATTACGATTGATAAAGAGAATCGATAAAGCAAGGCTTTCTTTGCTCAAGTTGCTCATGATAATCGAGCAAAACTCAGAGATAAACTTACTCTTCGACGTCCTCTACTGCGAGTGAAGAAAGGAGGGCCTGAGGTGGCGGACTTGTAGCAGCATCGCTAGAAAACTCACTGTTCCTACTTAGGATCTTTCGTCTAAGGACGTGATTCTCAAGAGCGAGCCTCTCGACAACGTTAACGTAGCTTTCGCCAGAAAAATCACCAACCCTCTCCTTAAGACGACGAAGCTCTTCTCGTGAGGAATCCAGCGCAGAACGCAAAGATATCACAGTCTGAAAGGACCATATCGAAAAGTCAATTATCATTATATTTTGTAAATCAAATATAAAAGATATATATATAAAAGGAAACAAAAAATTCTAAAGCACCTAAAACATAAAATATTTGAATTTATGTAAATTAAATTTAAACTTTACAATATCGTAACATTATCGTCTTAAGGAATATTTAACATTTTTTTAAAATTTTCTAAGAAGAGTGTTTTAAAATAAAAAATTTTATAAATAAATAGAATAAAAATCAGAATAAAGTATAACGAAAGCTGAAAAATAATACAAAGATAAAGTAATAGTTTTGATTTTTTTTATTTTTAATTTTAATTTCCAGTCATTATATATCAAGTAACATTAATTTTTTTCAAACTACATCAATTATTTTCTTAACGAACAATCTATGCCTATCATTATATTATATGCGATAACAATAAATTTTAGTTCGAATGTTCATAAAATAGTTTCAATTACATATTATTATCAAATGAAGATATTAGAAATTAATTAAAACTGTAGATAAATGTTTGAAAAAAATTATGATTTGATTTGCTATAAATATAATACTATATAATGATTAAATATTCATGTTTTTCTTAAAAAAAAGATATAAAGATATATCTATTTATATTATGCGCTATTATTGCTATTATACTATTGTAAAAATCACCAATCAATTGATTACTTTCTAATGAATTACTTTTATTATGAAATTGCACGAATAAATTATCAGAAATTCCCAACTTCGTACAATGGAAAATAAAATATTTATAACTTTTATATAACAGGAATCAAATAGAAAGTATAATGAAAATCTAATACAAAATTAAATCCAAAAAATATAATTCAATATAAAATAATATAAAAGAAGAAGCGTATGTAATATAGAGATATATTACATCATCAGATGTTAGAAAATTAATTAGAAAATCAGAGAAAAAGAAGATTAAATTTAATGTTATGGATGTTTCGGATTAATCGATGATTTTTTAGGGAAAAAAAATATTAAAATTGATTTTTTAAACTTACATTCTATTATCTAAATATAAGAAAACTGTAAGAATTTTTATATTCTTTAATTTAATAATGTTTAAAATTATTTTAGATCAAATAAGAAAAAAAATATAATATAAAATAAATAAAATTTAACTATAATAATATTTTATATCATATATATTAATTGAATTCGTTGATTCAAACCTGATGTAATGCTCTCACGACGTCCAGTCCGGGGATTCCCGGGGATGACAGGGTAAGCTGCAGCCTCTGATGGTGAGACTGCCGACCAGCTTCAGCTTCCATGCCTCCTCCTCCCCGCCCAATATTTCTAACAAGATCTTGTTACCTCCACAGATCATGCCGAAACCGTCTTTCTCTTTGTCCGTTTTACCACTTCAGCCACAATTTCACCGATTCGAATCGATTATTTTATTTTCGTTACTACATACAACAGGATCGATTTCCTCACTCACTGGACCTCAAATCTTCAAAGTAAAGCCAAAAAAATCAGATAATGATTACGATATATTGATATAATTAAATGAACTATCATAAGTAATAAATATTAACTCAAAATAATTATTAAATTTTAATGTATTTCATAAAAAAAATACGTAAAATCAAATATAAAACTATAATAGACAGTTAATGACAATGTTAATGACAATAGATAGAGCCGAAAATTTGATTAGATGGATACACGAGATGGTTATACTCCATATACTCCATTATTTTACGTATAAAATTATGAAATTAGAACAATATACTTTTTTTTAACATGTTACCCAAAAAAGAACGGTCAATAATATGATACGTAAAAATACAAAATACATTCAAAGTATGGATTAAGCATGGTATATATAACAAAATATTTGTTATCACTATTCAAAATATTATGTCATAATGTGTCGTATATCAATTTTAATGCATTGCGAATTTTTTGCGTATTATTTTTGATTGTTAAATGATATAAACGATATATTGTTTTATATAATAAATTTTTTTTTATTCAGTAAATAAAATATATATTATATATAACTCATTTGATTAAATTATATTTGTTGAATATAATATTAATATGTGTTTAATAAACGAGTAAAATGAAAATTATTAAAAAAAATTTGTAAAACGAAATTAAATCATTAATATTTAGAAAAATAATTATTGAAATATAAAGTAAATAATTTTTTATAATTTTTCATAAGATTAAATTAAAACTTATTTATATTTATATAAATTTTTAAGATATAATAATAATTTTTGTAATAAGATTATTACAAAAATTGAATACCAATTAAGGAAATTATTAATTTTTTTTAGAAAGTGACGCCGTAATACCATACGGATTGATTCACTTTTACACACGCACTTTATATTCACTTTATATTCACTATCGAGAACATACTATTGAGAACAACGTTTACGGCGATGCCTCGAAGTTTTCCAATAACCAGTCATTATTAGAGCTATTAAATGATAATAATCAATATGGAACAATTGAAAAATCTATAAATATTAAATTAAGTTTGCATGCACTAAATATTTTAAATTTATTAATTCTATATAATTAAAACTTTCTCAAACACCGATCATTATTTAATAATTAAATTTTCTTTTTATGAATACACAATTCACTAAAATCATTTAATTATAGTTCTTATTATCACAGAAAAGAAGTTCACTTGTATTTCAATATTAATTATATTTAAAATTACATTTTTATAAGTACTACACGGTAGTATAATTTTCATAGGAATGTCAACAATAAAGCTCGAACTGTCACTTGCCCTTTAATGCAGACGACGAGATAGAAATACATACTCAATTATCAGGTTTGCCAACATTGTGTAATATTACTCACACAATAAGGAGCATTTTCACTAGAAGATAAATATTGCAAGACAATAATTCTTATTTATCAGAGTACATATTCGCATGAATATAATAATGATTTTAGCTTAAATTAATATTATTTTATTATTATATTTTTAAAAATTACTTTTATATCTTTTATAATTGGAAACTATAAATATTTTATAGAACATTAAAATTCAAGATGATATATTATAAGATATATTAAAAATTATTTAAATTATTAAAATATTTTTAAATTACTTTTTGTAAATTACAATATACAAAACATTAAATGTATAATTTAATTGTTGTATAATAAATCAATTTTGCTTTTTAATTTCTATCTTTTAAGTTTATTTGAAAATCAAATTGTTAGAACTATAGATAATAGGTATTACATAGAAGATATTATCTGTCCGCTCAAAGTTTGATGTTACGAGTATACTATTATTTGTGACGTTGATATTATAGTGCATAATAATAATTAAAAAAATAAGAAAAGAAGAGTTTTTATAAAAACGTAAAAGTAGTGTAATGAATTTCATCAAAAATAAATTTTAATTAAAAAAGTGAACTTATTTCATAAGGATGGAAATAAATATAACAAACATTTTGTTTGTAATTTTTTTACATATATCGGTGCTAAATTGTGCTCATTTGACAAGAACTTATTTTAAAGACGAATATGTAAATAATGGTGAAAATATGCCAAAAATCAGTTGGTTATTCAGCAATTCTATTGATAATTCCATTAGAGTTAAAAGAGCCAAAATTGATTTGATTGAAGACAATTTATTAAAATCTATGAATATCAAATGCCGACAAAATTTGAATCGCTTGTGTCATATAACTAAAAATAACGACGAATTAATGTTACTAGAATGCATTCAAAATTTTAAGGTATAGCTTCTAATCATTTGTAATTAACATAAAACAAGGTATGTAATAAAATAAATAAAATAAAATTATTGTTTTTATCTATTTACTTTTATTTTACAGCCAACTGAAATGTCTGGTATTGATGATGAATGTCGTCAAGCAATTTGGGATTATATCTTAAACATTACAGATAATTCAAATATAGAACGTTTATCTAAAAGAACTTGTGGTAGAGAATTAGATTCATTAGATTGTTCTGGTTTTGGCAAAAAACATGGAGCATATCTCTCGTGCTTAATTGATCAAAAAGAAAAAGTTAAAAATCCTAAATGCATTGCATATATTCAAAGATTAGAATGGATTGCAGTTAATGATTTTAGGATTATAATAGGTCCATTTTCTTCAGATTGTGAAAATGATATTAAGAAATTTAAATGTGACAAATTACAACCATACAGAGATATATCTCAAGGACAAATATTAGCTTGTTTACAAGAACATGTTAATGAACTTCAACTTCAATGTAAAAGACATATTCTTCATGTATCTGAAATACAAGCAGAAAATATCAAATTAGATCATCAATTATATTTGGCTTGTAAAAATGATCTTAGTGAATTTTGTCGAAATATTAGACCTGGGAGTGGTCAAGTATACAAATGTTTAATGCAACACAAAACAAATAGATCTATGACAGCAGTATGTCAAGAACAACTTACAAGAAGAGGAAAATTAATTGCATCTGATTACAAAGTTAGTAAAGGACTGGTTAAAGCTTGTAAAGATGATATTAAAATTAATCATTGTAGAAGATCTGCATTTGAAGATAAAAATATAAGACTTGCACAAATTCTTCTTTGTTTGGAATCAGCAGCAAAAAATGGAAGTAAAATTGATGAGGATTGTCAAGCTGAAATGTTTGATCATAGAAAACTTTTAATGGAAGATTATAGATTATCTCCTGAAATAGTTGATGGATGTGCTAATGATATTACAACATTCTGTAATAATTTAAAAATTGGTGGTGCAACAATTCATTGTTTAATGGAACATACCAGAACAAGAAAAAAAAAATTAAGAATATCTAGTAAATGTCAAAGAGCGGTAATTATATATTTATATATATTTTTATATATAAAAAATTATATAATTATAAATATTAATTAAATATCTTTTTGTTATCATAATAGATAGAAGAATTAATAACGGAAACTGATGCTGGAGAAGATTGGAGAATTGATCCTATTTTAAGAGAACAGTGTAAATTTGTTGTTATTCGTGCTTGTAGAGATGTAAGAAATATTTAATCAAATAAGAAAAAATTTAAGAAATCTAAATAATATCTAATTAAATAAATAAGTAATATTGTAATTTATTTTAAATATAGGTACATGGAGGTGATGCTAGAGTAATATCATGTTTAATGGAACAACTTGGTACAAAAATAATGACGAAAGCTTGTGAAACTGCTTTAATTCAAATACAATATTTTGTAGCTAGAGATTTTGAATTAGACCCTCAATTGTATAGAGCATGTAAATTTGATGCAATACATTTATGTCATGCAAGAAATGCATGGGCCAATGATGGAAAACAAATGGATCCAGAACGAGGACCTCTTGTTTTACCATGTTTATATAGACATGTATATCATCCTCAAAAGAATATGACAGTAAGAATTTATATAATTTGATAAATAACATTGTAAATAAATTTATTTAAAATTTATTTTTGAATTTATTATTGAATTGATTTATTTCAGTTAAAAACAGAATGTATTGAAGAAATTAGACGTGTTATGAGACAAAGAGCAATAAATGTTGATTTACAACCTGAAATTGAAGAAGTATGTTTGAATGAATTAGCATCATTTTGTTATGATAAAACGGGAAAAGGAGAAGAAATATTATGCCTCCAAGATAATTTAGATCGGTAATAATAAATTCAATTATATAAAAATCTGAATTTTTACACTATTTATATTTTTAATATATTTATTTTATTTACAGTTTAAATAGGAATTGTAAATTAGCAGTTGGTAATTTTACAGAAGAGCAAGCAGAACATGTTGAATTAAATCCAATAATTTCTGCTGTATGTCAAGATATCATGGAACGTTACTGTGAGGTGCAATATAATTTTTTAAAAAATTTAAATTAAATATTAACAAATATATATATTTTTTTACTTAATTATAATTTATATAAGAAACTTATAAAAATAGGAAATATTAAAATATGGTAAAGATGAGGGTGACATGATGGAATGTTTAATAGAACATAAAAATGATTTAAATATGCGATCCGATTATAAATGTAAAGCAGCAGTGGAACATTTTCAATTAATATCATTGAAAAATTATCACTTTACATATAAATTTAAAGAAGCTTGTAGACCTTCTGTTAAGAGATGGTGTCCAAAGTAAGTAGATTTTTAATCCAATTTTTTAATATTAAATATTTTATATAAATTTTAATCGATAAAAATATTTATTTTTATATTTAATATTTAGATCTAAAACTAAAGCAGATGTAATAGAATGCTTAAGTACAAGAGTACAAGAAGATATAATGAAAGATACACAGCATCATATACCAAGAGAATGTAGACAACAATTAAAAGCACAACTTTATCAACAAAGAGAAAATATTCAATTTGATCCTATTTTACAAACACAATGTATAAATGATATTAAACAATATTGTTATAATCTTGAACCAGGAAATTCACAGGTTGATATGTATATTTATCTTATTTAAATTATTTAATTTTTTATTATTATTTTAATATTAATATAAACATAATTTTTATAGATTCTTGAATGTTTAGCAGCACATAAATCAAAATTATCTGATGCATGTCATAAACAATTGTTCAAAGTAAGAAAACAAGAATTTCAAGATAGCTCAAGTGATTTTGCTTTATTAAATAATTGTCGAGTAATGGTCAGACAATTCTGTCATGATATCAGCCGTTCACAAGCATTAGATTGTTTAAAAAAATATAAAGATGAACCAACATTTGATGATAAATGCAAAAATATTGTTGTTCGAAGAATGATTGAACAAAATACAGATTATAGGTTTAATACTGCATTACAAATAGCATGTTCTTATGATATCAATAAACATTGTAAAGAGGTAAAAATATCTTATTGATAATATTTTTTTTGTTTTTTAATATTTCATTAAATAAATAATATTTTTTCATTAGGTATTATTAAATGAACCTACAGATAAAGAACTTGAAGGAAAAGTTATAAGATGTTTAAAAATTAAATTTAGAGAATCTAAACTTTTAACAAAATGTGAACATCAAATGACTAACATACTTAGAGAAGCAGCCTTAAATTATCATTTAAATCCATTATTAGCTACAATGTGTGCACATGAGGTATTATTTTTAAATTAATTATACGAAAAAAATAAATATATTTTTATTAATATTAATATAATAATTATTTATGTAATATATAATTATTTGGAACAGATTGAAACAATTTGTAGAGCAGATGAAAATGATTCTGGAGCAGTAGAAGAATGTTTGAAAATGGAATTTAATGCTGGTAATAGAGATATGAAAGAAGAATGTCGACTTGAAATTGCTGATTTAATAGAGCAAAGAAGAGCAGATATCAATGTAGATCCATTATTACAAAAAGCATGTGCTGTTGATATCAGTAAATATTGTAGTGATGTTCCTCAAGGCGCAGGCAGACGTACGTAAACAAATATTTATATAATTGATTTACAAATTAAACAGAGAAAAAATTTTGTATATG